>NW_022985372.1:175279-400672 GCF_010093625.1 Macroventuria anomochaeta
AGCCCTCTTCGCTCGTGCCGCTTCAAGGTCCTCATAACTCATCACCTTTGCCTTCCCCAAGACAACCGACTTGGTGGATCGGCGGACTTTGGCTTCGTTGTTGATCTTGAAAAGGAAGCGATTGTGGTCTTGGAGAAGAGCTCGCTCGGCGAAGGATATGCGGGCGGCACTTGCGAGCTTCTGTATGCGTCTCTGGACACCCTGCCTGCTAGCCTTATCAAGCGTCCGAGTGTCGTCTTTGATCATGTCATGCAATGTTGTAAGTGCTTCGGTTGTCACTGGAGTCACGGGCGTGACAGGTGTGTGCACCACGTCAGCTGACGGACAGGGTCTGGCCGCGTCATCGTTTCTTGGAATGACAAGGTCAGCGGGGGGCTTTGGAATGTCTTTCAGCACTCTTTCTGGGTTGAAGGGAAACAAGCCCGTTGCTGCCCATCCAGCCCAGATGTTTCTCTTGGTCATAGCCCTGTCTCGTGCAGGGCTGTACAAGTAGGTGAAGTGCTCTTTGCCAACCGTGTCCACGCCTCCACGGTTCAGCCTCTCGACCTGGTCACAATATGCTGTCTTCAAAGGAGCGAAGGGCCCAACGTCGCACGGCTGGAGCTTGTGGGAAGTATGAGAGGGGAGACAGCACAAGATGATGTTGTTCGCCAGGCAAAACTCCAGAATCTCAAGGGTTTCATGCGTCCCAAAGCCATCGACCACAAGAACACGTGGCTTCCCATTAGCACGCTCTCTAGTCTGCAGATCGAACACGCGTGTGAGCCACTCCAGGCTGATCTTGGAATCATTGTATCCGTTCTCAGAGTGTGCGTAGTGCCATCCATCTGTCTTGTATGTGGTCCAGTTGCTTCGGTGAGTCGAAGCAGGCCAGATGATCAGAGGTAGCAGGGCCCTACCGTCAGCACTTATGCATTCGATCGCCGTCACCATGGTTCGCTTCACACCAGCACCTCTGTTGTTCTACCGATCATCTTTACCTACTAGAACCTTGACTGAGCCAAGCATGCTCAGCATGACTCCTGTCTCATCCATGTTATAGACGTTTTCTGGCACGACGCTCGAGTCCTGCAGTACCGGTGCGATCATGTCGAACCACTCCACGACCTTCTCATGTATATTATTGCTATGGCGCTTCCAGTCGATCGATCGGACTCTTTTAGCCTGGAGTTGGGGGTGCCGTTTCTCGAAGGCCTTCGGCCAGTTCTTGCCCAGGGCTTCGTCAGTCGATTACCAGATGTTCGTTGACGTGCTATACTGAAGGCTAGCGAGCGTATGAACTTGATGCGCACAGGTTGCCCAAGGTTGGACTTGAGCAGCAAGAACCTCACAAGGGCAATCTCCTCCTCCCGACTCAGGTACTGCTGGCTTTCGGCTTGCTCCTCGCGCGAGCGTCGTCCATGATCACGGTGAATAATAGTGGAGAGGGGAGCGTTGCCATACTCTGACCGATTAGCAAATGTATCAGCTACATCTGCCGGCAGGGCCAGCGCCAGCGCTCGACTGGCTGCGTCCATCGCAGCGACAGTGGGTGTGCAGGAGGAATGAGCAAGAGGCCAGTGGGCTCACACTCCCAACTTCTAAGAATAGCACGCAAGCGACTGTGATTGTACACGCGCAGGGAGAAGCTTCTAGAAGCATGCGCCACAGCTCGACTATCTAGCATAGCGCAGGTGTTCAATGCAGGCCGCTAAGTGTACAATACACAACTACATAAGCGCGCTGCGCCCTCGTTCTCAGACTCGCGATCTTGACTACCTCTGCGGATAAACTCGGAGTGTCCTTCAGCAGGGACTGTACATTCTAAAAATCCGCAAGCATCTTCTAAGATTGAGGTGCTATTGTCGGAGGGAGTGAAGGTATCCACCGATCGCCATGTGTTTGCTAGCGGTCCGTTGCAGTGTTTGCTAACGGCCCACTGCACTGATCGTCCAGCTCATTGGGTTAGCTTGGTTTGCTTCCCCAACCCTTCACTGCTATCCCATTCTACTATATAGTCTCGATCGATTCTAGCCAATAGCTCGTAAGATCAACCAACACAATCCACTCACTTCAACAGAAGGTGTAACCGCGCAGGGCAGTAAGTCAGGGGTAACCGCGCGAGGCAGTAAAATCAGGTATATTCTGTTGTGTTGTTGTTCAGTGTTCTGTCTCCCTCACTCGACCCCCAGCGGGGTCTGTTTACATGACGTATCTGTCGTGCAGACAGGAAGTGCTATTGGAACAGGCAAGAGCACTGCACCAGCACACGTGGCAGACATAACTGCTTTACTCCATAAACCGTCACACAAAGAAATCAATCCATCGTTTAATACATAGCGAATGCGGAACAGTTGCAAGTACTACCGTTGATTGGATTTAAGTTGTGTTTCTCTAAAACGGGAAAAATATAAAGAAATGATGTGTTGGTGGATTGCTGAGCGAACGACTTAAGTGATACGTTTGGTAGCAGCTGGTGAGCAGTGGGTGAGCAGTGGGTGAGCAGTGGGTGAGCAGTGGGTGAGCAGTGGGTGAGCAGCGGGTGAGCAGCGGGTGAGCAGTGGGTGGAGCACGACAACGATGAGATGCTTGTACAACTGGATATTGCCTAAATCTTCATGGACACATAACCGACCAAGAGCAATACCCTCCGTAGACGATGCGTTGAGGTGCTATGGTTGAGCATTGCAGGTGTACACAAGCAGATTAGTTCTTCAATATTGTTCGCCAACAGTCCGCTGCACTGATTGTCCAGCTAATTCAGTTAGTCAGTTTGCTTCCCCATCCGTTCACTGCTATCCCCTTCTACTATATAGTCCCGATCGATCCTCACCATAGCTCACCAGATAGATCAATCAACATCTGTCACGGTTGAGGTGTCTCCTTGCAGTCGGCCGCATAGGCGCTTATCTGCTGATTGGTTGCTACGTCGCACGACTACATGTTGACAGCTACACAACGTCAACGTAGACATTTCCTTATGTATAGCTCCCTCCGTAGCATGTAGAATAGTCAGTTTAATCCTTCAATTCTTCCCACATGCGTACTGTCCACGAATCCCGACAACATCTGAACCCTTCAACAGACTCAAAGCTTGGACGTCACAGAGCAAGTAGCGAGCTGAGAAGCCTGTTCCATGGGCAGGGTTTTGGGACCCAACTTTATCAAAACCTTAGTAAGCGATGGATGCACTGTTCTCTTTAAGAAGCCTGCCTACTCCAAACACAGATCACATCGCAGATAATAACAACGCAGCATGAAAACTACACTGCTTTATCTGTTACTCCCACTCCCTGTGATTGGGCAAAGAAAGTACAACTGCTTGCTTGATGGCATCCCAGCCGTATCAATCACTGCAGGGCAAGGCAATGGGTCTCCCGCAAAGGAATTCTTTCTGCCGCTGTTCGCTAACTGCTCAGACGCAGAGATGAGGAGGCCGGGACATTTCTCGCCAGGGACGTTAGTTATTTATCCAGCTTGCTCCGAAGCTAACCAGATAGCAGGAGTGATCTCTGCAGAGAATGCTGTACCAGAAATCGCCAGCTCTTTCATAGCCACGGGAATCACTGACCAGCTTGGCTTCACAGGAAACGAACAAGCTTCAAATCTCGTTAAGCTCTTCCCGCTTGCACTAGTCCGCTGTGTTGTCCTTACACAGGACGTAATCAAAACATTCAATAGTAGCAGCGCTATGATCATGAGCGGAAGCGGAGCGGCGGTGCCTATTAGCAGCATATTCTGCGGCCAGTAAGCAATCGGGCCTTTTTATATCATGCGTATTTGGGGTCAAGAAGCCGTTGCCATTTTAAATTGCACGACAGTCACTCGAGGTGCAGCGTGTTGGAACAGCCTTTGTTTGCCTGCGGTCTAATTCTAGACATCAATGATGCAAATCGCTAGCTTCAGAACACTGGAGTCAGGCAGTAAATCACACAAATTTATAAATCTATGTGATTGCCAAGCTATTATACCCTTCTAGGCTCGGTAGCGGCTCGCCCTGGTCCCCTTCATCTAGACCCGGCTCATTCCTCGCCATCTTTCCCGCTTTCTTGCCAATTCAAGGCAGACAGGCTCTTGTTCAGGTCCATTAGCGAAGCACCTGCGTATTGTCACGCCTAGGTGGCTCTTGTTGCATCACGCTTTCCGTTCTCTCGAGCTTTCCTACCGGACGAGCAGCGCTTGCTTTTCTGTCGCGGTCAAAAAGGTCGACCTTCTTAACCCTAGAGTTCAGAAGGCTTCATAGACCGTTACATTTTCGCACAGTCTGTAATGCGCCTTCTGAATGTGTACCTGCCGCGGAAAGAACTGAGCTGTATTCACTGGAAGGCGATGAGCAGATCACGCGCCTCTTTCCTGGTCTGACACCCTGCACTTTCCTGCGCTATGGTTTGGTGGGGCTACGCATCGCTTCCAATGTGTTTCGACGATATCGACTCCCGATCTTGCATGCTCACACTATCCATAGAAATTCTTCCAGTCTCAATGGCCAAGGAGGTTTGGCAGGCCCAGTCTGGACTCTCATTGCCTGACTCCCTCCTCGAAAATGGTTCAGACCTGGTGGACGCTCTTGTCATAAAGTCCAGCGTACCTCTCTCGGGCACGGTGGGGTAAGGTCGTGGTTTCTCGTACCTCGTATCTACAAGGGCTGGATCAAAGTGATTTTCGAGATATAAGGTACACTGGTCGATCAAGTCCTCCATGACAGCGGCCTCTCTTGCCGATGAAGCAGAGCTATTGGCGGTCTGAGGGCAATGTAATTCCGTCGCACGACTCGAGGGGGTGCCGTCGCTGTTCTTCCCAATGAAGTCAGCCGCGTCGAGAAGCTTTCGTTGCCTATCGAATTTCAATCCCGATAAGGACCTCATGTTCATGGCAACCGGTCGGAATCTCTCATCTTCGCTCTTTGACGGGAGCGCGAGAAAGAAACAGTTGGTACCTTTGGCAGGGTCAATTTCAGCTTTTATCATGGTAACGTCTCCGGTATCTTTGCCTTCCACCATTTCTAGCTCAGAACACAGACCGGATGATTCGCCATCTTTCCTGCTTTGTGGGAGTACACCACCTTGAGCGCTGCCGTTGTCGCCATCTATGTTGGACTGGAGCGGTTCGTTGTTCTCTTCTCCAAACAAGCGAGACATGTTCCTCCGGTGCATCGCTGATTCAACTCTTCTTGCTGGAATCGCTAGCCACTTGCCAGGGTATGCTGCAGCTTCTGCTTCAACTTCAAGGCGGTGAGCTCGATACGCCTCTTCCGAAACGCCTGGATGAGGTTTTACGGCCGTGCCCTGACTATTTGAATATCTGTACCTCTCTAAGATACCTTCAAACCCGCCCTGGGGGATTATACCAGTCTTTCTTGCATACGTGGATGATGTGCCTGCTTGGTACGCGCCCAGTGTTTTCTTTGGTCGTACCCTTTGGTCTCTGTCGTCTTCGTCTTTCGCTTTTCTTGCGCAGTTCAGACATCGCGCCTTGATGCTCACTGGGCAGTTCTCAGCTCTATTGTATTCCTTGAACACTTCGAGTGTGTTTATATTATGCAATTTCTCTCCGCCTTCAAGCAGTCGTACTTCGATGAACTCATCAAGATGACCGCAATCAAAGGTGCGACGGAAGATCTGCAGGTCGGCTGCGTAGCCATTTTCCCGTGGCCCTGCATCTGGGACAGACATGGACGTGAAGTCGGTCGTTGAAAGGTTCTGTTATAAATGTGGAGTTGCAAATTGCCTCGAGTAGGTGAAAGTGGAGGTACTGCTATAGCGGGATGCGATTGTGGATCTTTCACATGTGCTGCCTCTGCTGTAGTCATTGACACGATCAGCCTTGATGAAACACACGGATCTCGAAGGGTAAGATAAGATGCCATCATATTCTAGAGCTGTTGGGTCTCTCCAGTACTGTAAGAGCAAACCATATTGCTGGATTGTGCAGTGTGTTTGCAACACTGAGTCCTCAAACCCCCCACGTGGTAGCGCTGACATCTGTTCGGCAGATCGTTCACGAGATTTTGTTGCGGTATCGGTTGGACCGTACAAGGCCACTCTACCCCTGATCGACCACCCTGGACTAGTGTGGTACAGATCAGGTATATAGTCGTCTCTTCCTAGCTACATAACAATACAGAGCAGTATTCCATTGACCCGATAGTCCTACGTTATCGTCTATCGTAGCTATCAGTACAGTACAGCGGCCGACGCCGCTACAGATTCGAATGCGTTCGCGAGCCAAATATCACTCTAGACATTGCCACTGATCGTGTGTGGTAATTGAGCTCAAACCTCATGCTATTAGGCGCATTATATGATGTCATGCACTGCGCTACTGTACGCGCACGGACACGGTACAGAATCAGGCATCTCCGACGCCTAGCACATAGCACGCCTCAACGCACCCACAACACTAAAGCAACGAATCAAATTTATCCAAATCCTTCAAATCTTCAAATCAAACCCACCGCCAAGACTTGATTTACTGCAAAAATCTGGGTCTGGACTTGATTTACTTGATTTGGAGATTTGTGTCGAAAAATTCTGAGATTTGCAAGTATACCGTACTTGACTGTTCCCAACTGTGATCATGGACAGGTAGACTAACGCTAATAGAGGAAAGTTCAACGCTAAGCGAGGCCGGGGGCCCTGTAAGATGAGTAACTTGCGCTGTGCACATACCGGAAGCCGATTGTGCAAGCGAGTGTACACGAGTCAAACAAAGCAAAGAACAAGGAAAGCTGTGTCTGACACAGCAACTGACAACAGCGTTTCAAACGGTACTGTGAGTCCTGGATTGAGAGGACTTGCGAGAGTCATAGTATTCTTTTCTCTTTCGCTACAGTATCGTCACGCCTTAAAGACCTGATGTAGGCTTTGTTACCATATACGAAGACGCTTGTACATCTGTCTTCATCCTCGTCAGGTCAAAACCGTGCGACCGCCAATGTCCTCAAATTCTTATCTTTCCAGAAGACACCCATTGCAGCTAAGTACTCCTGTATCAACATCTGTGATCCTTGTGGTTTTTACTAACCGTTTGCGCTATGTTCTGATAAGATTCTGCATGTTCTGAGAAGGCAAAGTGTCTGGCTTGAGAGCAATCTCTCCCGCGCACTCCCGAAGCCTAGCAGTTTTGGCGAACCCACGTGGTTCGTATATGTCTGCAATGATGCAACTCATTGTCAGATAAATGAACCAAGCTACTGCTAATATGTCATTGCTGTCCGCCTGCTCACTGTCCTACAATGCACATCAAAAAGCTTCCGTTCGAGATCGTTTCCACGATCCTTGAGGAGGTTGTTGAGAGCAACATCCGTGATGGGCCTATGTACACCTTCGGTCTGACTCAAGTCCCGGTTCCCCTTCGAAAAGCCAGCGTGCAACGCTATGTGAAAGGGCCTATCCAACCGGAGATGCTCAGGTGGGATGCAACGTCTGGCATACGCCGAGTGTGCTGGCAATGGCACGAGTGGGCTATAGAATACGCCCTCAGGAGTGTTTCCATCAACCGCTACAAAGGAGGAGAGGTAAGTACATCTGCGAATGCTACTAGTCGCCTGCTTTTCTCATGGTCCTACAGCGATGGGCGGAGCTCTCAAACCGGCGATCGAGCTATCTGCTTTATGAGCTCATCGACAGACCCACCGGTACTGCCGTGTATCGAGATCCGCTTGCTTCGCTCAAGCAAACAATCAAAACCTTCAACGACTTTCCTGAACTGGCTTCCAAAGTCAAGCGCATGTGGTTCCAAGGTTTCTACACTCCTGAAACAAACCGCCTGATAGCTGATCTGCTGCGAAATTGCAGGCAGCTTGCGTCTATGTCGATTCCGTGGACCACGATCCGGTATCTAGATTCGAAAACATGGCGGACTATAGTCCCAGGTAGAGGCGGGTCGCTAGAGTCATTGGAGTTCCAATGTGTCGAACCGACGTTCCAGCAGGCTGCCGAGAGAGGGAACCATATCATCTTTGAACCATTACAGTCACTCGATCTCAGCCAGTTGCGGCGATTGAAACTCTTAGGCGATACCACCTTTATGCCCATTACTGACCACGACTTGTCTGCTGTTGCTCGTACGGCGACCCACCTGGAAGAGTTCCATGTCACGTGCACTTCCAACGTTACCATTGAGGGTGTCATGGCTATTGTGAAAGCATCGCGAGATACACTCCGGGTGCTTGAACATAGCCCACTGTCGCAGCACGGCTTTCGATACCCTCATGTCGGATCTTCGAGCCGCTGTGAACATCTTTGCGACACGCTCAGATCCTGCGCCAGGCTACGAACCTTGTCCATCTCACTTCCTTCTGCGTGTGCAGATCTCTTTACTCGCGAGGATGCTAGGTTCAATGGTGATCTCCAGGTGCGCGCGCTGCATATCTGTGGATACGAAGGAAACCTTCCGACACCTGCAGCAACTGATGCCTTGCAAGCTTTACTCCAGGCGGCTCGTGGCCTTGTCCGCCGGGGCGCAGAAAGCTGCGTGCCTCGAGACATCTACGTGGAAGTTTTCTTCGTCAAGTGCATCTTCGAGCCAGGATTCGGCTTGGTTCACGGTGATTTTGCTCTGGCGCAAATCTCGTCTAACGGACTTTGGCCGGCGAATATGGGACCTAGCGGTAAGGGCCCGTACGGAAATGTCGGCCTCGACGACAAGGACGAAGAGAGGCCCTTCCAGTGTATCGATGAGGACGAGTTCCTGACGGGCGTCCATAGACGACTACAGTCCATCTCGTCCTAAGCTCTGACGAGATTGCGACATATAGCTTGTGCTTTCGCTGCGACGCACGACAATGAGGCTTCAAGACTTTCGAGCACTGTGTGCTCATCGCTTGTTTTGTACTCTATCCAGGTGCGAGCTAATGTAGATTCATGAGCCTATCCGGGCACTGGCACGAGGCCGCACAACTCAACACGGAGACCCTCAACCAGGGATAGAATATGACTCCGTACGTCTCTGATGTCCTTAATTGAGCTCTCGAAGCTCTTCCAACATCGTGATATCACTTGTGTCACAGTTTGCGGTGCTCCTGCCTGTCGTACCTCATCTGTCATGAGAGTGACTGCCACGTCACACTAGCGTTGTTTACAGCCGCCCACCTATACCTACTGTTCGTAGCTTCATTTGCCTTGTAGGCATAAAAGCTGAGACAGGATGCGAGAGTCCTTCCCATCTCTCCTCGTCCACAAAGTCAGCGCCAAACCATGCGACAGTACAGTAGCCTATGTGACATTGTCATACTGTAACAATGGTAGCATAACTCGGCATTACATCAATGCATCTACACACACACATGATGTGCGGGTCTACCTAAGTGGTTTTGCACGAGTGGAACTGCTGACATAACGCTTGGGATAGTCGTTCAGTTCGGACTGTAGCACGTGCGGAGCGGGTCTGTGCAAAAGCCACTGACTGTGGGGATGTGACTACTGGGAGTGGGGCACTTCGGAGACGCCACTCGTGATTAACCCTCCGGTGATATCCCTTTATGGATGACCTGCTGAGATGAGGCTTCCGCAAGGCGGCGATGAAGCAAAACTACTAGTGATCCCAGACCGTCGAGAACATTGAGAAGTATCACGTTGAAGTCTTGACTCATATTTGGGCTTCATCTTTCTTGTGTGGTCAGCAATCCTCCAGTTCAAACCACCACCATATTTGCTTGCCGACCCAATATAAAGATAGCGATCACTTGCCATCTGAAACTCATGTTGAGAGATCGCAAGCCTTGCGTACACGCCGGCGTCGTTGGTATCGATCAGTGGCAAACTCACAAGGTCGTACCAGGTGGGCGGTTCTAGCCCTCCAAGAACTTTCTTAAGAGATTCAGGAATACCTTCCGAGACTTTCGAAAGCGAAATCTCGTCTGGTCGCAGAAGCGTCTCTTTCCAACTCTGCGCCATATCAGACTTTAGGAGTGCTCGCCAAATCGCTCTCAATCGAGTGTCGAAGAGGGACTCTCGCAACCCCGGCGGCAGCTCTTGAGGACCTTGGGCATCATCTGGTGCTGCTAATGTCGTTCCCAATTCTCGAAGTTGTTTTCGTACGCCTTGTGTCGTTCTCCGTAGCTGCATTGCGAGAGTTGTGAGCGGAAGCCCTCCCTTCCGTAGCGCCATCAATTCTTGGGTTTCGTTGTACGACCACTCCCCCCTCTTTTTCTGCTTGAGCAGCTTTCGGACCTCATCCTTCCCTAGGATGCGATCTGCTTCTCGAGCAATGAACAATGCAGTTCTCTGAAAGATTGTCTCCATGTCGATGAATGATTGACCCTGCCGCAGGCGCAGCTCAATCCTTCGTCCCTCTTTTTACCAGGCCGAAGGACGTCTAGTATTGGAATTTTTGATCCTTTTTCAACAGTACCTCTCTTCATGAATTTGTATCGGTGGTGGTAAGGGTATCTCTTCGCTGTGCAATTCCTTAACGTATCTTTGAAATGCATCAACATACTCGCTGCCGTTGATGGACGTCATCCTTGAAGCATAACTCTTCAAAGTGTCTATTAGTTCTTCTCCTTTGGCGATAGGAAAGGTATAAGCTGTGTCGGCGCGACGATCATCTGTGCGAAGTAAACAGGGAGGTATTGAAATCTCTGGTCGGCCGGTAGGTAACGGATCGAAAGGAGGAAGAAGTGCTTTAGACCTTACGGGCGGTTTACAATGTGCTGCAACCCGCGCAATAGATATGATGGATACAGCTTGTGGCCGAAAGATAAGCGATTGTCAAAGAGCGAACGTTTCTGCTCTGCCGGTTCGTTTGAACGGGCGCTGTAGTCTGCATTTGACGGAAGCAGACGTTGAAAGTATCATTATGAGCAGTGGTGACGTTGCAAGCGATCGAAGATATATTTGATAGAGCAAATGATCTCCTTGATTGTTCTCTTTTGCTCTTTGAGCCGGCTTGAACAGGTCACGGCTCAGAATGTGCTCAAGTTGCGCACTAGCTGCAATATTAAGGCCTCGGTGTAAGTGCCTGCTCTCTCGCTGTTAAGACTTCTCTTGCTACGAGCAGCGTTCAAGCACGTTCCGCGCGTCGTTCGGACGCTGCACTGTAGTACGATAGGCACCATACTTTCATTCCGGATGTCGATCGAGGCATGTTACTAACCTACATCCATCCACATTCAGCGCCTAAAACAACAAGCCGTGTGCAACACTGCTATCACTATCTTTCCCTCCTAACGCTGTCAAATCCAACTTCGCTCAGTCATGTGGTAAATGGTTGTCGCATACTGAAAGTACCCCCTTATAGGTGCCGCGGATACCCCTTCAGTCATAGGTCTAGTTGGGTCGGTTAGGGTCGGGTTGATTCGGTTGTTGGGTGTGGTACTTTTCTGTCGCAGCAGTACAAGCAAACGCGTTTGCTTGTTCCTAGGTCCGGCCGTCATAACCAGTCCACTTGACTAGATACTCGTGTCGGCGCATACGCTTATTCAAGCGTAGGTCTTCAATCTTCCACAAACGTAGTATTCGAGTTGTCCATCAACATCCACGGGCTCAGGTGGTGGTACATCATCACTCTCGTTGTTTGTCGTCGCTGTCGTCAGCACTAAAGCAGTTTTTGGTACCATGATCTCTATGCTGCCCGGCTAAGAGCAGTTTTGGGCCGGAAAGACGACTGGAGAATAATTTACTGCAGGAGAGAGGGTTCTGTTTCTTTGTCGAGAATCCAGTGCCCCCAGTACATTACTTCACTGTCGTGCTTGACATTCGACTATGCCGCTCCGCTGGCAGGGGGCTGTTGTGATGTTGTTTTGCGCTGTCGCTGCTATTCTCAGCACCAGTAGCGTCACCGTACCGTACCTCAATAATACCGGTGGTGGGCTGTGCTTTTCGCGAAGGACGCAGGGAAGGCAGTTGCTTCTGTTTCGTAGCATCTGAGGCAGCTGCAAAGCGCAGCTTCGATGATTTTTTGATCCACGACTGTGCCGCTTGTTGGCAATAGCACAGACCGAATCATCGTGTTTTCATGTTCGAACCGATTGCGTGTCGCTCCAATTCCAGGCATGATTTCTCTATCGCTCTCACTTTCACCATTGCCGGCCCTGCTTGCGGGTTTGAGCGCTGAGAATCCCTTGCTACTGTCAGACAGGACCGGTATTCGCAAATGGTAGACGCTTACTTTAATCGAACACCCTCTCAATCTTCCGAGGCTGTGCCTTCGTAATGAACGGCGAGCCCCTGCGTGGTACGACATCCTGCGCCTCGCCATCGTTACTGGTGAGATAGTGATTCGCTTACAGCGCGGAGCGCATTCGAGTCCTTGCCGCGGAACGCTGACGCTTCGTTGTGCCCGGCTGTCAGCCGGTTTCGGGCGAGCTCCTCTCTATTCCCGCCTCGGTGTTCCAATCAGGCTCCATGGCTAGAAACTCATTGATCTTGAGGTATTCGTTGTCGTTGGGTGGGACTTTTTTCAAATGGATACGTCGAGGTGTTGGCTTCGGATTTGGAGGCCCCGTATAAGATATGAATTGGAGAGAGCGTTGCGACTGGGCTATAAGGATTGTACTAAAAAATGATGTTATCGCTGGCATTGGTCCTTAGACTGTCCTGAGGGTTTAGAAGAAGCGGGAAAGCAGAGGTTTAAGTAGGCCATAACTGCACACTCCTCACGCACGAGTTCGCACAGCCACCAATGCAGAAGGCACTCAGCTGTCGGAAGAAGCCGTGAGCAGGTATTCAGCCGATGATCGTCCAGGCACTGAGAATTGGTGACGCCAGCTCCCCGGAGTGAGACCATGCCGTAGGAAGCGCATCCCCCTTTTTGTCAGAGTCCGCCTAAGAATCGTACGAGCCTGTAGATAGCTGTTCCGTCTGATTCGCCCCCTCGCTGGTCTGAGAGCTAATTACTAGCAAGGGCTCTCCACTCGCCGGCGACTCCGAGACCCAAATTTCGGCTCTCATCCGTAACCTGGGCTCAAACTTCAGGCTCCAGCTGGCGTGGACCGAACTGTGTGGGTAGGCTAGCGCCCAAACAGGCTCCTGCTGGGCCAAGAGGTCATTCTAGCCCCTTCCTTCGGTTTGTATGTAACGTCTGAATGCGCACTGCCGTCATGCAAATAGTCATGCAGTCGCAGGCTCCACTAATCAATGGCAAGTGCAGACTGGGCGAGTACATGGCAATACTGCCTGCATGGCTATCCCACGGATGACAGCCTGGCCAAATCTGCCTCATGTGACCCTCCAGTGAAACCGTGCTTACAGCTAGGGCATTTCAGGGCAATGATCTTGAGGGTTACAGTTCCGTGAGTCTGCTAGGCGTCTAGCTGAAATTGCACGGGCTGACCCCTTCTGTTGAGACGCTATTGAGGCGTGCAAGGCGCTTCTATTGCCATTTCGTGTGGCTGATGACGTGGCAGGGCGACGATCTCCGAGACGAGCAGTTATGCGGCTTCTTCTGGAAGGAGGAGCCAGGGATAGCTGGGATCCATTCATGGGCGGTTTTCGAGTAGAGTGTAGATGCCATGAACACTGCTCATCCATAGGGAAATCCAATGGGCAATTGGAGCCATCTGGGTGATCAGACTGCCATCTCCTGTTCCGCGCCCTGAATATCAAATTTCGTGAGCTTGTTTATTGCACCGAGGTTTTAATTGATCCGAAGGGAATAGTCGAACGTAAGGTTGGGACTAGCGGTTGAAGCTGGAACAGCGGAAGCCGGATATAGATCCAAGTATGAGCTAGAGCGCTCGGTAATGCCGGTATCCTTTGAGGCGCAGCAATGAAAGGGCACCATCAGTCTTGGTGAGTCACTTTATGGAATGGGCTGGTTTCATTGCATGACAGGGCGCGTAGCTTCGTGACCAGTCAGTGTGGTAACCGAGCTCGACGTCCTGGTTGTGGAAACGAAGTGGGTCGCATGAGCATTAATCTTCGAGCCCCCGCTCAGCTGATTGCAATTCGTGATGCCGTCCGTTGATCCAAGCGAAGTGTTGGCGGCGTTACGTGGCCTTCTGGAGCGGAGGCACAGAGATCAAACTACGGCGAATGCTAAGAGTGCTGTTCCTGAAGTCGTCGAAAGGCCGTGCAAATGATAGGCTCCAAGTACTGGACAGGTGCAACGAAGTAGGAAGCCTGCTTCATGGAGGGAAAATATTGACGGTAGTCGAAGTTGCCATCAGTGAAATGCAGACCAGGAGCATCATATAGGTACTCTTATCTTGGTGCTAACAAGTAGGAATAGTAAAACAGGGTAGTAGAGGCGTGGCTGTACCCTGCGCAAGAGAGTACAGGTAGATAAGGGGCGGCGAGAGTTGAAATGTTTTCGGGCGAAATAAAACCAAGACGGAGAAAGCCTTTTTATACATAACAGTGATTACGTAACGAACATGGAATGGTGACGGATCTAAGAACCTCCGGTGCCAAGATTTTGCTGGCTTGGAGGCGTCGACTTTTGGACGCAAAACCCTCCAGAAATGGAGGCATCTAAGCCAACCCAACATCGTTTATGAGGAAACACCACCTTTTATCTTTCGTACACACCAGCGGCTCGATACAGTTGAGCCGTGAGAAACAGAGATGTGTTAGGGTCTTTCCATCAAAGTGACTTTACTGCTACTGCCAAAACAGCGTATCATGTACCGTGTCCGTGCTCGCAATGCGCATGCGCCGCAACGCGCGCCTCGGCACAATAACAGTACTTTTTCCACCCACTATTTCTCAACGCAACGATGTCTGTGAAGGAAGCCGTTGCTGAGGGACGTGCTACTCGTCACTGCGATGATTTTCAGTATACAAAGTTAGCCGAAAAACATGGTGTAACGCGATCAACTTTGACACGACAACTGAACGGGGAATGCGCATCGAAAGAGGACCAGGCACTCAAGCAGCGATTAATGCACCCACACGACGAAGCAGAGCTAGTGCAGTATATCAGAAGACTCACAGAGCAACACCTTATGCCTACAAGGCAAATGCTGAAGAATTTTGCAGCTCCAATCATTGGAAGAGAGCCATCAGATTCCTGGGTTACCGACTTCATCAACCGCAACTCCAACACGCTCATCACCGCGTGGACCACGCCAATGGACAAGGATCGTCACAAGGCTGATTGTGGTGACAAGTACAGCTTATACTTTGAGCTACTGCACCAAAAGATGGCTCAATATGATCTGGAACCTGCTCACATGTACAATATGGATGAGAAGGGCTTCGCTATCGGTGTCACTGGCAGGAGCAAAAGGATCTTTGATAAAGTGTTGTATGGCAAGAAGCACTTCAAGCAGAGTTTGCACGATGGCAACAGAGAGTGGGTGACGCTTCTGGCAGCCATCTGCGGTGATGGTAGTGTCCTTCCGCCAGGCATCATCTACGCAGCTGCTGGGCGAGCTGTTCAAGCGTCCTGGGTCGCTTCAATTGACAAGAAAGAGCATAACGTGCACTTCACCACCTCCCCTAATGGCTGGACAAACAACGATCTTGGTTTGACCTGGCTTGAACAGGTGTTTGACCGCTACACTAAGGACAAAGCGCGGAGAAAGTGGCGGCTGTTGATAATTGATGGCCACGGCAGCCATGTAACAAAGGATTTTATCGACTATTGTGACAAACACAAGATCCTTTTGCTTATATTTCCCCCACACGCCACCCATACGTTACAACCATTAGACGTAGTCTGCTTCAAGCCTCTTGCAAGTAACTACACTAATGAGCTTGATATTCGCACTCAGAAGACCCAGGGATGGCTGCCGGTCACAAAAGGTGACTTTTTCCCCCTTTTTTGGAAGGCCTGGACGTGTACATTCACTGAAGAGCTGGTAAAAAAGGCCTTCTCCGCCACGGGAATCTTCCCACCTAACGCCAACGTTATACTTGACAAGTTTGCAACAACAACATCTGAGAGAGCTGCAACACCTCCTCATCAAACTGCTCCAGCTGCAGTAGTTGGTGAGCCACCGTGGCTTAAAGCTAAGACGCTACTTCGAGCAGCAATGGTGGAGAATGACGAGGCAGCTGGCCGTGAGCTGATGCAGTACATCCACCACCTTTCAGTGCAGAATCAGCTGCTTGAACACCAATTGCAAGGCGCCAAAGAAGCGCTATCAGAGAAAGGGAAGATGAAGGGCAAGCAGAAGGTTCTGCCGCTGTACGCTCACACTCTTGAGTGGCATGGTGGAGCCAGATGGTGGTCTCCTACATCGAAGGCAGAGGCTGATGCACGTGACGCGGCATATGAGGCCTACGCTGCTGAACAAGAGGCAGCAAAAGCTACTGAACGTGAGCTCAAGAAGACTGAGAAGCTACTCAAGGATAAGCGCGATGAGCAGGCTCGTGTGCGGCGTGCAAGAGAAAAGGATGAGCGGGAGAAAGCACGCATCCAGGAGCGCAAGAAAATCGATGCACGCAAGGCAGAGAGAGCGCGTCTTAAGGAGCAGAAAGACCGTGAAAAAGCATCACACACTACTCAAAACGGCAAGCGTAAGGCGTCACAGAAAGCAGCACCAAGAAAGAAGCAGAATCGTGGTTCTGCGGCTGTGCAGAATGGTGGTGTTGTGCACGAGCAGCCCTCGGCTCCTGTACCAACACTCAACAGCCGTGGCCGCAAGATACTTCAGCCACGCAAATATTGGTAGCAGGATTTGTCGCATAGGTCCATAGATCAATCCACCAAAAATTTCAGTCAAGATAGCTTTTGTGTGTGGCTGTAGAGCCTCATTTTTCTATAGGTGGTGTAGGTGCCGATGGTGTGCGTTGCGGCGCATGCGCATTGCGAGCACGGACACGGTACGATGTTCAGCTAGTTGGGGCTAGTTGATAATTGACGTAGGAAGATCACGTGTGAATTGGATGCCTACAAAAGACAGCTAGCATGGTGCAGCGTTAGACTGCAGTGTCGAGGGGCAATCGAGGCAGGAGCCTCGGGAGCTAGGTGATCAATTCAGGTGCTGGGAATCCAGATATGATGCATTGTCATGACGATACCCCAGGCACTTTAGCAAGGCGCTGAACGGGGCACGTTGCTTCGCTGGTTCAGTCTCTGCCGTGAACCTTGGTTGTTCTGATGGTGGTAGTTTCGTAGATGGAATATTACTGACTTGACATTGTGGTACTGTACGCTTGAAATTGCTGCCTTGACGTACAATCCTATGTAATGAGGTGGACTTCCATGAGATTAACAAAAGTACAGATATCGCTGTTTTCAAGACCATGTCGCTCTTCAACCTGCCCTGAGAGCTGCGCAACAAAGTTTACGACTATTACTTCTTCACGGAAGAAGGCTGTATGCAATGGGACCCCAAGACCGACAGGCTGCGAACCGCGAGGAAAAGCCGATCGATCTATCTTTATTGTACGCATGTAAAAGATCACCCTTGAAGCAAAGAACGCTGAATTACGAGTTAACCACATCAAATTGACCTTGACGCTTCTCCAAGACAAGTCAGCCAGTCAACCAGCCGTCCGTTTCGACCGAGCTATTGATGAACGAAACGACATTCGGGCATGGCTTCTAATCAGTGTTGGTTCTGCATCACTGAGAAGATCCGTCTCGAGTCAATCCGACTGTTCGCAAAGAGCAAGTTGCTTCTGGACTCCTTGATCTAAGAACCCCCAACCGACCGCAAGGTTGTCAACTCGGCTCAGGACTGGGGTCAAACACCTTTCACGCACCACGACTGCATCGCTTACCTTCTCCAGCAGATGTCCAACAAACACAATTTCCAAGAGCTTGCTCACCAAGCACTTACGGACTAGAATACCAATTTGAGCCCACCTTCCGACTTTCTGCACGGAACTATCTTCCCCACAACGAAACTGGTCTCCTGGGACATTCCCACAAAGAAATATTTGAGTACTCTGGAACGACATGTAGGTACTATCACAAAAAAGGGACCATGTAAACCTCTCCCCGTTACGCGGGCCCACATTGCTGTATACATTTGTATAAGGTTCTTGCGATCGCTGGCTAAGCACATGATTACACCGGCACGTCAAGTGTTCTTGTACGAACGGCACATTAGTGCCGCTCACTCACCCAGCCACATCTTGGGCTTCCTTCCATTCTGGAAAGAGAATCCAGCACTACGTGTCGAGCGTTGGGCTGAACTATGTTGGAACTTCATACCTGAAGCTCCAAAGTATACCGACCTTCATCATTGGGACCAGAGGATTGTAAAGCTCATGTTCGCAATATGTTCGCGAAAATCCATATTGCTCTCATGGGAGATCGAGTCCAACAGCTCATTAAGGTACGCCATGTGTCGCTGGCCAAATCTATCATCGGAGTATCTCTTCGAGTCGCCGAGCATGCATATGTGAACTTACAACCTTCATGATGTTGGATTCGGGATATTTGGCGCGAGTGGCGAGGCGGAAGGCTCATTTGCGGGTGGGGCTTGCCAAGAGGGTTAACGGTTAATCATACCCACTGCGGCCCGCACCCATCTCTCCCCTCGATAATCTTGCTGGCATCCAACACGGTTGCGGTCTTCGCCATGAATTCACCGCCATCGAGCTTGCTTTTGGGGGAAATGGTAAACAATAAGAATCATTCAGACGGACCTTTATGGCCATCCTTTCCGAGCAAGCTGTTCAGCTTACTCTCTAATAGCGCGCCTGCAAGACCACATTCCTTGTTGTCGGATCGCGTATGCTCCACTTTGCGGAGGCTATACTAACGGTCCGGAACAATAGCAAGGCGGGAACGTGTGCCGTGCGGCGCGGTTACTAGGAGACAAAAGAGCAAGGGAAAACTCCATGGTGCCTGTCTTGGCGATTCCTGAAGGATTGTAGGATTTTGCTCGCAGGCAAAGATCCGAGACGATCGACTTACAAGATGACTGTGTAGTCGGACATTCTCCGATGTATCAGAACAACTTCTCACAGCATACAGTGAGGCAGTATGAGTAAGGTGCCTTATAGCCCTCTGTCGCACACGAGGCTGGAAGCACGTCTTACGATAAAAGGAAAGATCAGCTCTGGCGAGTCTGATCACTCTCAGTAGCTGTCGGTCGCTTTGCGGAGTCGAAGGTGGTAATTATCAAAGATCAAGACATCAGACTCCTGGCGTGCCGCTGATTGCGACACGGTGGATCGGTTTATCAAATCGCGAGTCGAACCATGCCGTGAGCATACACTTATGTCGAACCCATCGTGTCTCTTGGTTGACTGGACTAGTTGGTCGGCACATGCTCTCAATCCAGTAACGGAACAGAGCCTAAGCAAAGCTCGCAGTCTTGTGTCTTACCAGAGAGATGGACATCGTCCGCCAATAAAGCTCCTCTGTAATGAGTTGGGACAGACTGTGGCGAATCGACAAGAGTCCTGGGAGTCGACACTGCGTGCTCGAGACACAGCGCAACTGGGCTGGCAGGATAGAAAACCCTAAACCGAAGCCTGAAATCTGAGAGTCTCATGTCAGATCCTAATTACCTGAAGCATTCAGCCGCAATCGCATGTGGCTTTGCAGGAGCCGGTCGCCCTCTTCACGACACCTTCTGGACTCTGGACAAGATGATCTACCAAAACCATCTTACCTTTACCAGTCAGCTCCTCAATGTCTACGGTATATGGGTGGTCAAATTATCCATCCGTGCTTACCTTCTCGCTCTGAACTTCTCGAAGCGAAACAGATGGGTTATATGGGAGACTTTTGCGTACGTGACTGTCTTCAAATTTATCTTACCAGTCATTCAGCACTTTGGGCTCTGTCGGCCTCTTACATCGAGATGGGACACGAGGATCAAAGACAAGCAGCGTTGGTCACAGACTGTACAAAATAGCATTGCGTATACGCAAGCTATTTCGACTATCGTAACGGGTATGATATACGCCACGGCGCCCATCGCACACCTCCAGTCCGTTTAATTGATCAGACAGACCCAATGGGGTGTTCGAGCTGTGTTTCTTATGTCCTTGGTGTAAGTCAATCATCTTATCTTGACTTGAGTTCATGCTGAACTCAAAGTACCTGCACTGCAATCCCGTCGATCAAGCTGGTGTACTTTCAGAAACTCCAAGGCCAAGCAGAAGCGTACCACGAGTCCATATCGCTATCAATCTGGAGCATCACCAAGATCTCAGTCAGCATCGCCGTTGCAAACCTTACACCCCTTTCGCAAGTCGTTCGACGGCATGTTCAAGCACATACTTCCGACTCTGTCACCGACAAAATCTTTTCGGGAAAACAGTCGCACAGTGGCAACCAAAGCTACAACTTACCAACCTGTCGCCGTCAGGTCACCAGAAGGAGCACCATCGAAGCAATGACAAGGCGAAATGCTAGACATGCGGGGGACAACGAGAGTGATAAGGCAATATTAGAATACCTCGAAGAAGAAGATACTGGCAAAAAGTTCTCCAAGACAGACATCATGCGGACCACGCGCGTATCCGTCGACCACGTGACTCGCAATGACAAGTCTCCTAGGTGAGCCATCGGCTACTGTGGAGCTTTCGTTTGTAATGTGTGGATGACGGTTTGGGAGAACTGTAACACGTCAAGAGTAGATACATCAAGGTAGCCGGCTTCCATTAGATTTTCATTGAAACTGGTCTAAGCATTCTCTTTCGGCTTGATATGCCTCGATGCATACTCAATCGCAGCCTCGTACCCGTAGATCCCTAGCCCGCAGATGACAGCAACGGCCTTGTCGCTCAAGTAACTGTGGTGGCGGAATGTTTCCCGTGCGTGTACGTTGCTGATGTGGACTTCGACAAACGGAATATCCACACCTAGCAGAGCATCTCTTATCGCGACGCTGGTATGTGTGAAAGCCCCAGGGTTGATGATGATGGCATCGACGTTCCCACGCGCTTCGTGAATGCAATCCAGGATTACACCCTCATGGTTGGACTGCAGGTGTGCGAATGTGATCGACTTCTCGGTACACTGTTTTTGTGCGGCCTCGACAACCTGAGGGAGCGTAGTAGAGCCGTATGTAGCAGGCTCGCGTGTACCCAGAAGGTTCAGGTTGGGGCCGTTGATGAGAAGGATCGATTTGGCCATGGTGTTCTGTCTGTGGGGTTTTGGCTGAAATGTTGATATGGGTATCTTGAGTCTTATTGATATCTGTCAACTGGGTGGTCAGACCAGTGCGCGAGTAAGTATTGCGGTTCAGAGGTCGATCGTGATGAGTCGGAAGAATCTAAAGCATCGGAAGAACTCTTTCCCACACACTTGAAGGGTCCCTTGGCCTGGCTCCACATTGGGGAAAATCGAAATGTCGAAGCGGATGAACTCAGCAAACGCGTCTTTCCTCCAGTAGCCGAAGCCATTGGTTGATGAAGAGACGAAACAGATGGTGAAAGGCTTATGAGTGGACGAAAGAAAGGTTGGTGTAGTGGTTTTGGCGATTGGAAAGTCGCAGCCTCCTTATCTCCTTATCATATCTCCGCCGCTAAGTAGCGGATTGAAACGGCATCTGCAACCGAGTCATCAGCATATTCCATCGATATGGAATCATCAATGAGCACCTGTCATCCATCTTCACACTCCTTCGCACTTTCGTAATGTCTGAGTTCTCTAGAGAAGAGCTCGATGAGATCTATGCGTTCGCCGTTGAGCTTGGGAAGCGGGCGGGTCAGATGTTGAGGGATGCCGCACAATTGAGAATGGACGGAGGCGGCGGGACGAAAGCGCAGGATGAGCATGTGCAAAAGATGAATGCAGTCGATCTGGTCACCGAAACGGATGAGGATGTGGAAGCTTTCATCAAGACCCAGATCACACAGAAGTACCCTTCACACAAGTGAGTCTGATCACTCTCGATAAGGTTCCCTTTCTGACCTGTTATAGATTCGTGGGCGAAGAATCATATTCGAAGGGTGCGAGTCGCGACTACCTCATTGATGAAAGCCCTACGTGGTGCGTTGACCCGTTGGATGGTACTGTCAACTACATCCACCTGTTCCCGATGTTCTGCGTCTCGATCGCTTTCATCCACAGAAGCAAGCCCCTCATCGGTATTATCTACGCTCCGTTTATCAACCAATTCTTCTCTTCGTGCGCTGGTCGCGGAGCCTTCTTGAACGGAACGCAGCAACTGCCGCTTATTCGCAACCCCATTGCACCTATGCCGGAAAAGGCGCCAGCAGGCTGTGTGTTCTCGTGCGAGTGGGGCAAGGATAGGAGAGACATTCCGGATGGCAACATGCACCGCAAGATTGAGAGTTTCGTCAACATGGCAGCTGAGCTTGGTGGAAGGTCAGGCAGAGGTGGAATGGTACACGGTGTTAGGAGCCTGGGAAGTGCGACATTAGACCTAGCTTACGTTGCGATGGGATCTTTTGATATCTGGTGGGAAGGTGGATGCTGGGAGTGGTGAGTAGCCTGCCAAGCTCGCAGTATCATTTACTGATCATTATTAGGGACGTCGCGGCAGGTGTTGCAATCCTGCTCGAAGCAGGAGGCCTGATGACAACCGCAAACCCACCTGCAGACGAAGCTACATGCCCAATACCAGATGTTAAGCTGGGGAGCCGGCTGTACCTCGCCATTCGGTAAGTTATGTCACAAAACGTTTACTCTGAAAAGGCTGACAGAGTGATCCACAGACCAGCCGGACCTTCACCCACAGAGACTGGACGCCAGAGCCAAGAGAGGACTGTCCGAGAAGTATGGCGACGTGTACGAAACTTAGATTACTCACGCCCAGGCGCGTAATGCACACAGCATGTCTAGAGCAGCTCCCCATTCCCCTCGCATGGAGCTCAGCATCTTCCAAATTAACGAAACCGACTTCGAACGCTCAACAACGCTCAGCAACGCTCAGCAACGCTCAGCAACGCTCAAGATTCAGTACCGATAGTATTGCGCGACAAACCATTTACGAAGTACAGCGCGTCATTTTCATGGTACCGAAGATTATCCAGAGGTCTAGCCCGGTTGACTGCAGCCGCGACGTCACGCTTAAAGTCACATCCAGGTGGCGAATCATCGTCATGGCCCAGCGCGGCTACCAATGGCTAACTCGAGAGATCTTATCAACAAGCAACCCAGGATGATCTTAGAGACGTTTCATCAAAAGGCTTCCGCGTAAACTCTAGAGCCGCTAAGTTGGCCTAATCAAGCCTCCTGTCGACCTCAAAAGCGTAAACATACTCTTGCATTGAAGTACATACAGCTTTACGATCAATACTCCACGGCTTAAACTCCGCCTTCATATTGTACTCGGAAACAGCTTCCGAATTACGATCTTTGTTTGACACTCGTTACGCTCTCAAATCAGATCATCACCATGGTTTGTCGACCGGGTATCTCCTCCATGTCGCTAGGCCGGTGCTACGCCGGCCACAGCTTCGAGCACAAGATGGCTATGGCCGCGAAACATGGCCTCCAAGGCATCGAGCTATTCTATGAAGACCTCTGCGATCTTGCACCCTCAAAATCCTTGTCAGACCTCCTCACAGCAGCCGCCTATGTACGGGACCTATGCGAATCACTAGGACTTGAGATTATCTGCTTGCAACCATTCATGCACTACGAGGGCCTCTTAGACCGACAAAAGCACGACGAGAGGATAGAAGAGATGAAGCTCTGGATGAAGTTGGCCCACGTCCTCGGTACTGACATCGTCCAAGTGCCCTCATCATTCCTTCCCAAATCCAAGATCTCATCCGACCTCAACCTGATCGTCTCCGATTTGCAGCAAATAGCAGACATGGGCCTGCAACAAACACCAATCGTCCGCTTCGCCTATGAAAGCTTATGCTGGGGCACATACTGCGACAAGTGGGAGCGCTGCTGGGAGATTGTCCAGCTCGTTAACCGACCAAACTTCGGCATCTGCCTCGACAGCTTCAACATCCTCGGCAGGATATACGCCGACCCCACATCAGAGACTGGATGCACTGAAAATGCAGAGCAAGTCGTTGCTGAGTCGATGCAAAGACTTGTTGAGCAGATCAAGCCGCATCGCGAGAAGATCTTCTTCATCCAGATCGTTGATGCTGAGAGGCTTGATCAGCCTCTGAAGCCTGGTCACTCTTTTTACAATGCTGAGCAAGCGAGTCGCATGAGTTGGAGCAGGAACTGCAGGTTGTTCTACGGCGAGACAGAGTATGGCGCATATTTGCCAGTCAAGGACGTTGCGAATGCGATCATCAACCAGATCGGCTATGGTGGCTGGGTCAGCTTCGAGCTGTTCAACCGTGCTATGGAGAGGAAGGATCATGGCGTTGTCCAAGAGCTGGCCTCGCGATGCGCGATCGGTTGGGAGAAGATGGTGGTTGATCTTGGGCTTGAGACTGCACCGCCTGCCCTTCGCAAGACTGCGGGCAACGAGAAGCTGGAGGACACAAGGAAGGATAGCACAAGGACAAGCTTTGAAAACGCGAGACTATAAACTCGCTTCTTTGCATATTCAGCATTTCTAGGGGCATAGCATACACACCAATGCAAGCATAGCGTTCCTCCTTCGAATACATCTCCCACAGCCACTGTTTCGTGACAATCACAAAACTCGAGTTCGCGTTTACATACTACTGTACCCCCCATCAACCGGTAGCCCAATTCCCGTAATCCAACTCGCCTCCTCACTCGCAAGAAACACCGCCGCCCTTGCAATATCCGCCGGCGTCCCCAGCCCTCTAAACGGATGCATACCTTCAATCTTCGCCGTCGTTTCTTTATCCTCCCAAATCGGCGCCGTAAAAGCAGTCTGCGTGTACCCCGGACACAGCGCATTGACATGGATCCTATGAGTTGCACAGTCCCACGCGGCCGCCTTCGTAAGGCCCATAACGGCATGTTTGCTCGTGATATACCCACTGGAGTGTCTTCCACCACCCAGTCCGAAGACAGAAGCGAGGTTGACGATCCAGCCGCGGTCGCCGTTGGGGTGGGGAGACTGGTCTTTCATAGCGAGGGAGGCGTATTTTGTGCCGAGGAAGACGCCTCGCACGTTTACTGAGATGGTTTGGTCGAACGCGGATTCCTCGTACTCCCACACCGGTCTCGGCCCATGACTAGTCCCCGTCTCCACCGCGATTCCCGCATTATTCACCATGATATCCAGCCTCCCGTACTTGTCCACCGCCGTCTTCACCAACGCTCCAACTTCCTCACTCTTCGTAGTATCGCATTTGACAAAGATGGCGTTGCCGCCGGCAGATGTGATGGCAGATACGGTGCTAGGTTGCGAGGAGTCGGCGGCTTCTGAGGGACCGGGGATGCGCGCTTCTTCGCGCAGGTCCGAGCAGATTATTGTTGCGCCGTGGGAGGCGAAGAGGAGAGCTATGGCGCGGCCTATGCCGGAGGAGGAGCCAGTTATGATGGCGATTTTGTTGGCGAGGCGGCCTGGCATGGTCGAACGGTGGTGCCTTGATGCTCGCTTGGAGGTCAAGATGAGAATCGGTGTTCGTATGAGCTATCAAGTAGAATGCGATGCTAGTACAAACCGACTACAGCTGTGTTGACTTTATATTTCATATTGTAGGATGTATCGGCTATAGTGAGGGGTCGATGCGGGGATATCCTCGGTCGTTCGAGTAAGCTTCGTGAAGACGAAGACGAGCGAAGTGTCGTTATAGAGCGAGGTCTGTGTTAAAATCTAGGCTGGTACGAGAAAGGAGTGATGTTGGTGATCTGCAACATGCATGCGGAGCCCTGCACAAGGTTACCCTTAACGCGATTCAACGCGATACGTTCAGTTAGCACAGATAAGAGGCAAGAATACCGACCGACTTGGAAAGAATACGTGATCATTCTTCCGTATACTGACTATCTGTCGACACCTTTTAGGTCCATTCCCTGGCGTCTATCGCTAGGTCGAGGAGGGGAAAGCGCCAATCGTGCTCAAATACCCTTCCCATCACACATACCCACACATACCCACACGTAGTCACTATCGCTCCTGAAACGCCGTATATGCAGCCAAAGGACGATGACGATAGACCGCCGACCGTGAGAGAAGAGAGAAATCCATTACTCATTAGCAAAACGCATAACGCACTCGATGCTGGCAAGCCAGCAGAAGAACAACAAGCCGCACAGCCTGCTTACGCAAGGTAGCCGAGCTCGTCGTCTTCCAGGCGCTCGAGGTACTCCTTCTCGAGGAGGATGTCTATGCACTTCTTGATATCTGGAACGCGGGGCATGAAGCGGTTCTTGATCTGCTGGATCGTCTCCGAGACCAGCTGCTGGTGCTTCATCTTCTTGCGGGACTTCATGATACGCACGATGGCCGACTACGTTGGATTAGTAGATATTCAAATAATGTGGGGCATGTATGATATGTACGTACCTGCATGAGGAGCTTTCGATCCTCCTCGATGGTCTTGTGCGTATCTTCTGCCTCCGCCTTCTGCTCAGACTTGATACCGATGTTCAAGTTCATCTTGACCTTCTTGGTCTTGAACCCGGTGTTGAGCTTGTACGTTGTACCTGACTCAGGCTTGGCACCCTCCGGTTGAGCGAGCAAGACCTTAGCCTTGATGAAGACACCAAGGCTAGGGTCGAGAGTCTCCTTGTTGAGCTTGGTAGCCTCGGCGATGTCGTCGTAGCTGACAGTATCACTGTCATTGAACAAGAGCATGATAGCCATCTGATATGTAGAGACTTGGAAGGTGGGAGAGGCCTTGGAGCCGGCGACCTTGCAGTAATTGGCCTTGACTTCACCCTTGCACAACTGCCAGAGCCATGTGAGCTTACGACCCTGATGTTTGTGGTTGTAAAAGCGAGCGAATCGCTCGTAGGTCTGAACGATCAGTTGTGGGGCCGTGAAGGGCGTGGTGGGTGGCTGGAGCGGCCAGAAACCAGTACCAAGGATGTGGTAGCTGGCGTCGACGCTAGCCTTGACATCGGCCTCGTCCAAATTGTTGGATTGCCACTCCTTGAAGGCTCCGTTCAGATCCTTCGAGATCTGCATATCCTGGAACATGCGCTGGAGCTTGTTGGTGTATTCGAAACCGCATGCCTCCTTGAGCTTGCTGATCATGCTAGTCTCGGCGTCGTCGGATGCAGATGTAGTCTGAACGAGACGCTTCGCCAACATACGCGAGTAGAACTTCTGGAAGACATCCTTGTCCTCGATGTACTTGAACACAGTCATAATCTGTGTAAGCAACTTCTCCATATCGTCCTCCTCGCTCATCTTTGCGCCTGAACGCTTCAGCAGAGTATCGGTGTACTTGGCCAGAAGTTCAGGTGACTTGTTGGAGCCGGATTTGCAGATCTTGTTGCGATTGACGAACTCCCTACATGCGTTGTCCAAAGATCGTACAAACTCAGACTCGCCGTTGAAGGCCTTGTTGACAAGATCCTGGTACTGGGTGTGAACCTCAAGCAAGGCCTCGACGTACACCTTAGGCTCCAGGCTCTCACCCTCTTGCGCGAGCTTCTCGACAGCCTGCAGACCGGCCTTGCGCACGTGGGTCTCGAAACGGTTGCGCAGCGGGTCGAGGCCTTCAGGGATGCGAGCAAGAAGCTTGTACATGCGGCCAAGATCTTCTTGCTTATCGTGGTCGAGAAGGATCTGGAATTCTTCGCGCAGAGCTTGTGAGTGGTTTGTGATCAGGGACTGCTCACAGGTTCGCATCAACGGAGACATGATCTCATTGAGCAAGTAAAGCGGCACACGTTCCTTCTCTTCGTCAAGACGAGCCTCGGCCTTCTTCATGTACTCCACAACGCTGTTCTCCGCCAAGAATTGTTTTGACTCGTTGTCGTAGTATGTTGCGGTCGCCTCCAAGAAGGGCTTCTCGAAGTACTCCTTGTATACGTCCAGCGTCGACTTTGAGCTATCAGCCTCATCCAGACCCAGTGACACGAATGAGTCGACCACTGACTTGATGTGGGACTGTTCGATGGTCTCGCCGTTCCGCTGCTTCTCGACAAGCTTCAGAACGGAGCGCATGACGCTCTCTTGTGTGCCAGTGAACATGTCCTCCTTCCATCGCACCAAGTGCAGTGTGTATATATCGTAGATGTGCTTCTTGCCCTCGTCCATCTCCCGCTTCACCCAGTGACGGTTCAGGTACCTGAACAAGTGGTTGTTGTACTGGCCGGCGGTCGTATATCGGTTCCATTCCTTGATGTAGAATGTGAGTAGCGCCTCGTCGACGTGCTCCTTCGATTGAGCTTGTACTCCAGCCAAGTGTGCCTTGAGATATTCAATCAGGTGCTGGTAGAGGTCTTCTCCAAGTAGGTGAGCACCTCCACGGTTGTTGTTCGCTGCGAAAGACGAGCCGGCAACGGCCTTTTGTGCGGTACAGAAGTTATGGATGGCTGTGTAGAGGCCCATATAGGTCTTCATATCCATACCACCACGCAGGTTGGTCATGATTTTGTCGACACCAGCCTCTAAATATTTCCAGCTGTGGAGGCAGTCAGCATATTATCCTTCGTTGTGAGTCTTGCAATCCAACATGCACTTCCAGCCTCTCGAACGATTGCAGGAGCTTCCCCAGACTCTCCCGTGGTTCGAAGGTCGGCAGCTTGCGAACACGTCCCGAAAGCACTGGAACTCTGCGGCTCATTGTCGATGCTGATGAAGTCCGTTCGATCTCTGGTATGAATAGTAAAGCCTGGAGGTCTCCAGCACACTCTAAGAAGTAGATGGGGGAGTAGAAGTTGTGAGGATCCGCTGGTGGCGCCTAGGGGTAGTTCCTCGCCTCACCAACACCTGGAAAGAGCGAATATAGAAATGGTACTTACGTAGCGTTAACATCGTCCTTTGCAGGAACGGGCGGCATGGTGGAAGCCATAGTGAGCGTCGCGTGCGCGGGGCACAATACGGAGGCGTCTTCTTGCGCAAGGGGTGTTGTATTTGTTGTGTGAGAGCTATTAGGTCGTAGGCGAGCTTCGCGTTATTGCCAGCGGGCGGGGTCGCGGTTGTGTGGGTGAGGAGGTCGTGCGGTAGGTGCGAGGTGCGGAGGCGAAGGTCGCACTGCGGGCGGCCGACTATAGAAGGCGGAAAGGGCCTCTTTTGCAGTGGTCCTAGCGCGCAAACACCCTCTCACTGTGCGGAGGAGGAGGAAGGGAAAGGAAACCGGTGGTGAAGGCGCGGTGGTGAGAAGGTGTGGCGAGGTTTTGTGAATCACTTCGATGGTTCAGGCAACACCGAGCTTGGCTATGGCTTCACTTCAGCCTTGCACTAACGCTTACACACCACAAAAGTGGGGCCGGAGTTGTCTCGGTCAGGCGCTCTCGAGGGTGCTCATCTTCAGACTTTCGAACCTTTGAAATTGTGATTCAACGTCTGAGTCTTGTTGTGCTGTAAAGCGGAATTGATGAGTCTTCAAATATTGGGATCTGGTCACATCTTGCGCCATAACTCGGTACCATGGTATCCCTGTACTCAGCAACCACGGCCTCCACCCAGTCATCCACCTGGTGTTTTAGGCAGCTTTGAAAACCCCAGGACAGAGAGCAGAAGGCACTGCTTCAAGCACTACAGCTCAGCTCAGATCGTCAGCAGTAATGAAGAAGGTAGAGAATATCAAATTCCCGGACCTATGACGTCTTGCGGGGTCACGGACGACATGCATGTCTGCTTCAAGTATCAGTATGATTTTCACAGCTTCATATCAACTATCCATCTTCTCGATCCATCAACACTTTAGTCCGGTCCAAGACAACTTTACTGAACAGAAACAACATCAAGGGTACACCTCTCGCCACCAGACCACCAAACCATCACGGCACACATCACCCATTCGAACACAGCCAAACTCAACAACATGCCACCAAAACTCAACCTAACCCCCCTCTCCTCTCTCCGCATCTCAGCACATTACATCCCCTCCCACTCCCTCCTCCCCAACACCACACCTCACGGTCACCCACTCCTAATATACCACTCCTGCTTCCCCGCCACCACCTCCCCATCAGCCATTGAATCCCACCTCCCCACAAACTCCATAGCCCCGCAATGGCGGTACACAATGTATACAACCTCGCACTACCACAGCACAACCCACGAAATCCTGTGCATCATCCGCGGCCGGGCGCGCCTGCTCTTCGGCGGCGAATCGAACCCAGGACGCGTAGAGGAGGAGGTGAGGGTCGGCGATGTGGTTGTTGTGCCAGCGGGGGTTGCGCATCGGTTGCTGGAGGATGTGGACGGGGGGTTTGAGATGGTGGGAGCTTATCCCAGGGGGTGCGGGTGGGATATGTGCTATGGAGAGAAGGGGGAGGAGGGGAAAGCGGCGGCGGTGGGGGGTGTGGAGTGGTTTGAGAGGGATCCGATGTATGGGGATAATGGGCCGGTGCTGTGGGGGAGAGAGAGGCTGGAGGGAAGTGTGAGGAGTGAGAGGCTGGAGGGAAGTGCGAGGAGTGAGTTGTAGACTGAGAGGAGCGGGAGGGCTTCGGTGTGATTGGATGGGGGGGGGGGGGTTTCTTGGGTAGCTTGGGTAGCTTGGGTAGCTTGGGTAGCTTGGGTAGCTTGATACTGTACTGAAGCCAGTGTGGTCTGAAAATCGGTGCTCTGGTGTGAGTGGTGGAGGCATACAAAACACCCGTGGTTGGTCATATCATTACATTTGAGGAGTGCTGAAGACTACAACACCCTATCGAACTGTCTACTTGGGCACCTACAACCGTGACTACCTCCACGGCTCGCTGAACAACAAAGGAACAATGCGGGGAATATGTGCCGCCAACGCCATGCATATGCCAAATCAAAACTAAGGAGATGCAGATGCAGAAAGGTCGCGCGAACGGGAACGGAAACGGTCAGTCTGCGCAAGGACGAAAGTACCAGCGCGCTTTGCGATGCGGTATCTGAGCATCGGTTTGTATGAGTCTTTCCTGTGAAGACACTCGAATCAGTCAAAGTAAGGAAACGTGTATGATGGTACAAGTATGTATGCGGAATAGGAATGAGACAAAGATGTGTGTGGCAGGTACTACCTAGCGACACGGTGGATCAACCTTCACATTGTTAGCATTGTCACGATGGCGCCTTGGGCAAATGGGACATACCTCAGGGTACTGATACTGAAAGTAGCTAGCCACGCCAGCAGCGCAATGAGTAGTGTAGCAGTCAGTGCCTTCTGCCGTACGCAGATTGACCGAGTGTACTGGCAGTAAGCAGCTACCGGGTCCGTGGCGTCCCTACACGCCCACTTGTCGTCGGTCAGCGCCTGGAAGGCCAGACTGAGGTTCGCAGATTCGAACACGATGAAGGCCAGGTCTAAGAATATAAGGGACATCTTTGCGTTGTGCGAACGCAAACCGAGGGGTTTCGAAGTGTACTCGTCATACGTGATGTAGACGGTGTAGATGATGGCTACGACATCGACGATGATTGCCATCCAGGTGGACGAGTTGTTATCGCAGCTAGCGGAATCTGACTTGTGGAAGATAGCTCCAGCTAACGACAGAGCCAGAATCGAGAAGGTGAGCACAATCATACGGACCAATGCCGGAACCATGGGGTGATTCATGATGGTGCGGTGGAACTGCACCATCTTGCGCCTTCGCTTCGCCGGATTGAACAACCAGAAGCCCTTGATCTTCTCCTCTTTCTCCTCTTCGTCGATGGGCTCCCATGGCTTCTCAAGATCTGGCAGGTTCGCGGCCATCCAGTCATCGTCGACAATCTGTCCTCTCGACGAGAGAGGGCGGTCGTGCTGCTCGTAGTTGGAGGCTGCAGCGAACTGTTTCCACTTTGAGGCATTTTCGCTGACGGGGGTGGTGAGCGTCACTGGCGCCCCTTCACGGGCATGGTCGAATCTGCGGCCGGGCACATTGGACTTGGGCGTGGGCATGTAGTTGTGGGAGGCAGGCCGGACAGAGGTGGGCGTGCGGGGCAGCAGCAGTGAAGTGGCATCGGCTATCTCGTCCTCGTCGGCCGACAGGACCCATGGCGGCAGAGAGCGGGCAGCACGCTGGCGCTCACGGTTGTCCGCAGCAGTCGAGCTGGTGCCCTTGGAGGACGCCAGCGTGTGCGGCGTGCTCGAGATGCTGTAGCTGTGGCTCTTCCGCACCGCGGCACTCTCGCTCTGGTCGTCGCGCGAGACGGCGGAGACGACGCTGACTCTCGAGTGCGGGCGGTGCTGCGAGGACTGGGACGAGGCCGTGGGCGGCGGGACGGGCGAGGGTAGCAGTGAATTGCCTCCGGAACGGCCGGCGTGGGTGGAGCTGGTGCTCTGGTGGGAGGCTGTGGTGCTGAGGGCGTCGTTGGGGCTGAGGAACGACAATGGCTCTCGGGCGCCATTCGAGCCATGGTCGCTCTTCCTGCGCTCGGCCATGGGCTTGCTGGCCATACCTGGATATGCCGTCTGGGGCGTCAAGGTTTGAGGGCCTCCTCGTCGCGCGGAGCGGGTCCCGTGACTGGGCTACCGTCTCCTGCCCCAGCGTCCGTCCGCGAACACGTCTGGCAGCAGGCGGGTGCGCGTCAGCGACAGTGGGCGGGCTCTGGCCTGCTTGGCGGCGTGTCCGGGCAGCGAGTGGCAGAAGCAGTTAGGCGGGCGTGCGCAGCAGCGACAGCATGTCATGCAGAATGTGCGAGGGCCGCGGCGGGCAGCAGCGATGTCACGAGGCACGAGGCACGAGGGGTGGATTTGCCAGACGTTTCGAGCGTTTCGAGCGTTTCGAGCGTTGGGGGCCCGGGAGCGTGCGGCGGTGGCAGGGAGAGATTGCTGGTCGTCGATCAGGGCGGGTCGTGAGCAGCAAACAGGAATGGCGCCGCCAGACAATTCTGGGTCGTGCAGGGAACAGCTGGATGTGCGCTGGACGCGCTCTGATGTAATCGCCCGCCTAGCACAGCCTTGCAGCTGCGCAAGCAATTTCACCCCTCGCCTCTGCAAAGGACCGCGGCTGGATTTCAGGAATCGCACAAAACGTGCCACGCGACTCGGTGCTCAGGAACATGTCTCACCAAGCACTCGTCTGAGCCCTGCATCCCCGTCTGCGCCATCGTGCGCGCTTACCTAACGCGCCTTCCCTGCTACCTCCACCACTTCCTTCCCAAACAGGCAGTCCACGATGCGCCTCTTCCTGCTACCCATCTCGACGCGTCGCTCGCTCATCTACTGCGAGAAGCTGCGCGAGAAGGCCCCCAAGGACCGCTCCATCTTCGACAAGGTCACCCTCAAGGCCAATGAGACCTGGGCCGCCTGGGAGAAGGACGAGAAGGCTGTAGGCAACTGGAAGAAGAAAGTCACCTTCTACGGCAACCAGGCGCTGAAGCGCATACCGTATGAGGAATGGGGCCTCAAGACGCTGCCCTCCCTGACCGAGCGGCGGAAGAAAGACATCGTGGAGGGCAAGGCAAAGCATGAGCTTCTCTTTCCTGGGCGGTACTTGAAGCAGGAGAGGGTGACCGAGATCCTGACCAAGCTGGCGCAAGAACGACAGGGCATGCACCGCAGCAAACTGATATGGAGCGTCGTCATCATGCCCTTCACCGCGCCCTTCATGCTAGTACCCGTCATCCCCAACCTGCCGTTCTTCTACGTCTTGTACCGCGCCTGGTCACATTGGAAGGGCGAGTTGCCCTTGCGGGTTATCTGCTTCACGAGCTAATGTTTTGCAGCACTCACTGGCTCGAAATACCTCGAGTTCCTCCTCAAGCACAACCAACCCAAGCCAAACCCCTCCTGGGCCCTTGACGAGGCATACACCGCCGGCCTGATGTACCCTACCCGCCAGATATCCCGCGCCGCCCCACGGCCGACAGAGAAGGAGGCCGACCAGGTTTCTGGTGTAGTGCACCAGCAGACCAACAACGAGAGCGAGGACGTCATGGTACTGCAGCGCTGGAATGGCAAGCTGATCGCAGAGCAATTCGATCTGCCGGACATGGAAGTCGAGATCGAGCGCGCCGTCGAACAGGTCGAGAAGTCGATTGATGCGAAGGAGAAGTTAATGGAGAAGAAGCTTGAGCAAGAGAAGGCCACCACCGGCGATCAAAGAGCCAAGGACACGCTGCCAGATCATATCCTGGAGAAAATCCACGAGGAGGCTGAACACGTTGCAGAAAGAGCAAAGGATGAAAAGGTGAAGGAGGCGGCAAAACATTGAACACGTGTGATGAATAATGTTAGATATGTGTATGATATTCACGGAAGATACCAGGTGTTGGCGGCATTGGACGAATAATTTCACCACTTCGCGGTTTGGTATTCAAGCCTCACGGATGTGAAGGCCTCCAGAGGTGAATGAGGAGCTCAATCTTGGGTATAAAAGTGTCTGCTCGCCTCCCACCTTTTCTCTCTTCCAGCATCCACTTCTCTCATAGCCTTCAGGCTTACTTTTCAGACTTCGAAACACCTTCCAGAATTACTCGAATCACTCCAGACGAATTTACCAAACCTCGGATAACCATCCCAAACACTTTGTCGCCACCAAACCCATCCCATATCATGTCCAGCCAAGACCGCTTTGGTAACCTTGTTGACGACAACGGTCGTTCAAACGAACATGATCAGCCGGCTGACCATGATGATGACTATATGACCAGTGCCGCGGATGAGAGGGAGGAGCTCGAGGTCATTCATGCTGCACGTGCACACTTGCAGCAACTTAGACGTGAAGGTCGGCTTTCGGAAGCGGATATCCTAGGTGTACTGACGGAAGCTGGCTTCCACGGGGGCAGACTTCCTTTTGGCTTGATCGTGTGATCATGTAGGTAGAATGGTAGCATCTATGCTTGTTTGCCATCGACCACCGCGTGAACACATCATGTGCCAACGAGTGATTGTGAGCCCCCGACTGACCCGTGTTCGATCGTATGTTAACCTTCATCCTGCCTTCTGGGTTCCTACATCGATTCATCTCGAATATGTCTAGCAATATGGAACCCCAGATCGAAACTGATGCCCAATGGAAAGATCTCCGTGACCATGCGCAAGGAAAAGTCGACCGCCATCTGAATCAACTCACCAAGCACGAGACAAGGTTGAAGGAGCTAGGAGAGAAGCCGGTGGAGGAGCAGAAGCTATCCGCGAAGGAGATCGAGAGCAGGCAGAGGAAAATAGAGGCGCTGAAGCAGAAGGCAACGCACACTTCGAAGTTGTTCTATGAGGATCAGAAGTTCAAGAAGGATGAGCAGAAGAAGCTGCTGATTGAGGAGGCGAACAAAGCATTGGAGGAGCTCGACAGTGAAGTGAGGGTCATTGATAAGGAGATGGAGAGCGAACGGACAGTCTGAGTAGATTGTAGTCTGCACAATTTACTAAGCGCTTTACAGAGTATCTGCATACGTTGGAGACATCGTCCTATGCAACCAGATCTTGCCGGTCTTTCAGTCCGTACATATCTGACTTACTCCAGACGCGTTCAAGGCATTCCCATCAACAAGCCGTTGGCTATCAACCACCACCTGCACACGTAAAGTACCAACAAGCATGCGAGCAAGCACGATCAGACAGGACGACCATGTCAACTTCGGAAATTCCCTCCGTTACTTGACCCCACTATACTCAGCTTTGCGATCGGCGTCAACTACTTTCCAATACAAGTATGGCTGACGACTTCAGCAGGCCCATTGTGAAGGGTTGAGATGATTGAGTTGATTGGTCTATCTGTGAGCTATGACGAGGATCGATCGGGACTATATAGTAGAAGGGAATAGCAGTGAAGGGATGGAGAAGCAAACTGAACTAACCGAATGAGCTGGACAATCAGTGCAGCGGACCGCTGGTAAACACACAGCGCCTGAGGCCACCAAGGCTGGCTCGACGTTGATCTTACGAAATTCCAACAAGAACTCAACTTGCTCGAAGCACATGTTGACATGCATGAGCAAAAGCTTGAAAGTCTCATGGAGGAGATCTTCGACGAGACGGATCCCCCAAGGGAGAATGTGCTGCAGAGAATGATTCAATTCGGGGAGAACATTGTAGAGGTGGCCAGAAGAAATTGGGAGCAGGCATCGGCTGCTTTTCTTAGCAAGACTGCAGATGGGGAATGAGGAGGCGAGGAGGCTCATTGAGAAGGCGAATGGATCTATGCTTGAGGTTTCGGATTAGAGAAGGGCAAAGGGAGGCAAGGAGGTTGACCAAGTAGTTCCAGCTTTGGTAATCTATTGTTATGTCTCGGAAACTCGTCACGATGTTGAAAGTAGCCATCATATGCAACTAAATTTTCGAGACCATCAATCTCCACGTGCTGGACGTACCCCAAATGCATCCACTGAACACCTCTCTCGCTTCAGAATCAATGTGGGCTTACCAGGGAGGGGTCGTGTTTGCTACCACTCATCCCGAAGCATCATGTGGCCAAAACACTCGTGGTCCCATGACCAGTCCCGTCTCGACCTCAGGATATCCTTACCCTGTGTCCGCTTCTCTCCATTCGCTTCACTCTCAACACGGTTTCCGTAATGAACCCGCGCGACCAAGTCGACACAGAATAGATGCACCTTCACAATGCTAAGAACAGAATCACTCGAAACATGGAAAAATCCATCACGCACGAGTCGTAGCTAGAATCACTCAAAGAAGGACCAGAGAGCAGCCAGAGCTTACCCACAGAAACATTTAACAAGATCAAGGAGAAGATAGCCACGGTGAAGGGGAAGCTTACGCAGACCAGACAAATGTTTTCTGGGTGGGAGGATAACAATAAAGAGAAAAGAGGTCGGCTTCAAGAATGTTGAGAGTGAGGTGACTACTGTTGATCTTGAAGTGTTGGCGCTGGAAGTTTCAATCTGAAGTGGATGTTCGCAATCAAGATCGACGTCCAAGGTAGGCGGTCAGAACGATTTGTCAATGTCTAGAAGCACATAATCAGCCAACGTGATTATTGAGAATGATCACTGCGACTTACCTGCCAGTACTGCTTCTTAGACAAAGGTTTGACATGATCAGCTATTTGCCTCTGATGTCGGAACCGCAAGTGTTTGTGAGTGAGCCTTTGACGCGTCCTACTTCAGCTTCCGTACAAACCCTCCGTTACACACTTCCTTCCCCTCCTCAAGGTTACTTCCAACAATCATGTCCGACAAGATGGAAATCGATCCCATAGCCTCCGCCTGCCAACAGATCCTCAATGCGCTCGCACGCCACATGGCTGGGCTTATTACGTACGAGTCGAAGCCCGAAGTGCCCGCAGAAGAGCTTGAGGACCGGAAGAAAGACACAAAGCCCGTGAAGGCGAAGATCACGCAGCTGTCGAAGCTGTTCTATGATTGGCAAGGATTGAACGATGAGCAGAGGGAGGCGCTGATTAAGACGGTGGGAAAGGCGCTGGAGGATATCGGGAAGGAGGTAACGGGCGTTGTCGGTGAGGTTATGGAGGAGTAGGAAGGCAGAAGTGGATGACGGGTTGTAGTGACCAGTTGCAAATGGCAGCTTCCAGTTTCATGTAACACTACTCCAAAATCGTCAGATTATTAGTAACTACCATCTCCACGCTTTATGCTCCTGCTTTCCTCCTGATGACTACTCCAATATTGAAGCGCTGGGATATGGAGTAGCTTGGATTCATCTGAGGGGTATCTGGTGTGCCGCATAGAAGAAGACCATTCGCTGTATGCGTCGAGAAACGTTTGGTGTTGTCTAGAAGAGACTCGTCAGCTGACGAAGTATCTACAAATGTTTGCCCGAGCTCACCTGCTCCTACTTCTTCGCGCATGACCCACTTAAGCTCTGTAGACACATATCTTCAGCTAACTGCAAGTGATGGACCTCGCGTTACCGTATCTCGACTTTTTTGCTTCAATCACGACCGCCACCATGTCCGCGCCTCCAACTAACCTTCCCCCACCACTGTCACATTTCCCAGTACCGACAAAGAAGCGCTCAACATTCTCCGGCAACGGCCCGCCGAGCGTCGTCTAGAATAAGTCCAAAAGGCGTCTGGACTGAGAGCTCTGATCGTGAAAGAGAAAGCCTACGTGAAAAACCTTATCGCGGAGTATGACACGGGAGCAGGCTCATCACAGAGCGCTTTGGAAGAACGGATCGTGAGTACAAACAGATTACTTGACAGCGTGATTAGAAACTGCAACGCTGCTTGCGACGAAAATGCGGGCAGTAAGCACATCACTGACGTAGCTGTATCGCAACACAGAATAAAAGAGATTGAGAGTAGTTTGCTGGCGGTGGAATTTGCGCTGAAGGAGAGTGTTGAGCGTGAGACCAAAGATGGAAAACCAGATATGTGTGAAAAGGATGGAGATGATTCAACGAGGGACAGGATTCCAGAAGATAGATTGTTCAGGATAGATGATGATGCTATGGAGAGTATTGAGGTGAATGACGCGGACGATAGGTTCTTCCGGCTTGAGCATGCTGGCAAGAGTCGACCAGCTGTCGGTCTATTCAGGGTCTAGACATCGAACCGATACATAGAAGTCTAGGAAGAGCCTGTAGTAGCGTTACCTTGCTCTGCAACAGCAATGAAAGGGTTTGGCTGGTCGACCTCGCAGGTTGTGTCTGGTGGTGGTAGTGTACCGTCGAGCATGTACTGTTTCTCGTATGTGGACAAACACTCTGACTTTTGGAAGTGTGCACAGTGCTGTAGAATCATGGTCAGCTTCCAAATTTCTCCTATATCGCTTTGAGAGGTTAGACTTACGCCGCTGTTGTTTCCCACCAGAAGTCCCGAGCCTGGAAATAACGATTGCATCTTCCTAGCAGCTGGAAGTGGCGTGACGGGATCGTGTAACATGCTGACAAGAAGGATCGGAGCGCTTGTCGAAGGAACTCTTGTAACACCTTCAAAGTGTCAGAATGTCGATGTCAATCAAAATTAGGCAACTTACCGTCAAAAGTCTGGCTGTCTGGTGGGGCGACGTCCAAGTGGCTGCAAATCGGACCACTCTGGTAGACCGTATTGAGCCCGCCATACACGCTGATGTTATGCAGTTGTTCCACGAACGACTTGTATTGTGGGAATTCCGAGGTGTTGAAGCGACGATTGGCATCCAAGCAGTTGACAAGAGATCGAGCCATGCGCTGGTCGTATCCAGGGAACGTGGTAGCGATCTGCGATCTGACTGGTACTACGGCGGCTAGTTGAATTACTCCAGTTTGTAGTTCCATGAGGATTGCGTCCAACTCTGAGAATGCTGATGGGGATAGAAGGTATGCTGTTGCAAACATGTAGCTGACAAGGTCCTGCCATTTGAAGAGAGTTGGCGTAAGTACGACACCAAGGTCCACACCTTGTTCAGCAAGGCCAAGGTCACCGACTGCGATTGGTGAATTCATAAGAGCATGCAACATATCAGTATAGCGTTGCTCAAGCTCCTCCCAGGATGTGGCGTTCTGGTGGAACTGGCAAAGTGTTGGGCCAGCCTCGAAGCATCGCTTGAAGAAGTAGCGTGAAGCTTCGTCGTTGTCGACGATGGACTTTTCCCAACCGCCGTTGTAGTGATCTTCCAGTTCCATAACACCGTCGATGATCATGCGTCCGATTCGATCAGGATACAGACTGGCAAAAGTACCGCCAAGAATGGTACCGTAGCTGATACCGTAATACCATAGCTTTGCCTCTTCAGGTGGTTCGCCTTTACTCTTCGCGCGAAGCTCGATATAGTGAAGCATATCTTGCGCGGTAGCGACAGTACTGGCGTATCTTGCTGTACCATTGACAGCGTAGACACTTGAACACCACTTGCCGTAGCCGCGCATGTACTCGTGGTTTTGTCGTAGTGCGTAGTCGGATGTAATGTCCACCGGCGTGTAGATCTCAGCCAAGAAGGAGTTGCGCGTTATGTAGGAGTATTCAGGGAAGCAGTCGCTGGAAGGGCCACTGTTGGCGACACCTCGAGGATCGATACCAACGAGCGAGTACTGAGTTCCAATTTTGTCTTGGACAGCTTCAGAGTCTGAAATGACCATACCGACGGAGGAGCCACCAGGACCTCCAGAATTGAGCAAAACTTCCTGTGCATCTTCGCTATCCCCAGGCCGTTTGATGATCGCCAAGTTGACAGTGCCGACAGACTCGTTACTGTAGTCAAGTGGTACCTCAAGCAGGGAGCATGTACTGAGCATATTAGCAGTCCGAGCTGGGAAGTAAAGATAAGATGCATACAAGTTTTCGAAGCATGGTGTCCAGACTAGATCCGCACTCGGTGTAAGCTACAATCATCAGTCAATGCCTCGGGGTTCGTGAAAGTTAGCTTACTTCGTCGAAACTGGACACAGAAGTGACATTGCTTTGTCTTGTGCTGAGAGGGGAGCCAAAGCTACGGTGCATGAGCGCCGCCGCGGCACTGTAAAAGATGAGTCTTGGTTGCATGGTGATCGATAGTAGTGAAGGTGTTTAGCGCTCTCTTGTTGGTGCAGAACATCGCATTATATATACTAGAGTCCGATCCTCTACCACTTGTGCGTCAGTAGCTGCCAAGGCGAGTGGAGTTGTTGGAGGCCTCGCTGTACACTCAAACTTCCAGGATAGGACATTACTTTGTTAGAGCGCGGTACCCCAGCTCTCGTCAAGGTTGATCATCATATATCTGGTCGAATCAGATCACCATGTTGAGGACGGTTCAGCCTCCACAAAGGCCACAGCTCTGCATTGGGTAACAGAGGCGCATTACTCGATGCATGGCCAACGTAAGCGGCATCTTCAAGGCTCATTGCCTGCAAGGAACAGCCATGCTCTTAACAGGATTACCGTACGCCTACTTCGGTCTGAGTGCTTGGCCATTTCGATTTCCGGATGAGGTTATCGGTGGTGGCGGAGCGACGCATGCATCTTCTGAGCAAGATGTCATATAACGATGCACCCTGTACAATGAACGATTATTTGAGGCTTTTATCGGGGCTTCGAAGGGGGATGATGCCGATAGTACACCCGCGGTGGATGTGTCGTGATGAAAGTACGTCAAGGTTCTTAATACGTGTCTCGAAAGTTTGGTGTCGAGGAAGCAGGATCCCTGCCCACCTGGGCAAGCGACGAATCTCACTGAACCCCGCAGCCGCTTGCCATGCCGACTTCCCAACGTCTGCCACCAACATGTGACTTTACACCAATCCTAGAGGTGCTTGGTTTCATGCCGATCAAGTCTGCATCTATCTTTCTAGATCTATGCCACCCTCTAATCACTGCTTATTATGGCCTGCGGTATCTGTAAACGAGTGCTCGAAGGCATGTAAGATCCGGCCGTTACGGTACGAGTATAATTGTTAGAGAACAAGCCCAGCGATGGAAACTCGGACTTCAGGCTCGATATCGAGAAGTACAGATACGCACATCATCTAACAAGAGAGTCGCTGGCGGCATCCGCGCTGCAACACGTGTAGGCACTTCCAAAAGATGTTCCGTATAGTCCTCAGGACTATAGAAGCTACAAGTTACTGCACCTCCTTCGTCGTATTGGTCAAACAGCACGTAGTGACGATGCGCTTGGAGCATGACGGCTATGGATACAACTACGACTTCATGCCAGTTGGGGATCAGAAGTTTGATGTAAACATCACATTCGAGCTCGATGACCGCACCGATAGTCCAAGATCATGGACCCTGTGTGGAAGGGTTGAGATGTTGATTGATTCTTTTAGCTATTGGCTGGAATCAATCGGGACTATATAGTAGAAGGGGATAGCAGTGAAGGGTTGGGAAAGCAAACCGAGCTAACCAAATGAGCTGGACAATCAGTGCAGTGGACCGTTAGCAAACACTGCAACGGACCGCTAGCAAACAGATGGCGATCGGTGGATATCTTCACTCCTTCCGACACCCTGTTATCGCGATGGATCTCAAACTGCTCTACGCAACATCTTCGGTCAATGCTGGGTTCAGTCAAGGCTTTCTCCCGACCCGCTTCCTCCGAATCAATAGCAGCCAAGAACCGTCGACATATAGTTTGGTCCTGAGGGAGGAGTATCCACCCGATACGCAGTATACAGCTTTGTCGTATTGTTGGGGCACTGGTTTTGCCATGAACAGTCTACAATTGCTCAACTCGGCCATTGCTTCCTTACGTCAGGAAGGGCCAGTGGATAGCTTACCAGAAGCCTTCCGTGATGCTAGGCGAGTAATCACATACATCAGCGTGCATTATCTCTGGATCGACAGTCTTTGCATATTCCTAGACTCTGTAGAAGATTGGAAAAGAAGCATCGACCATGGCGGGTGTATGTCGCAATTCGCTCCTAATCGTCTCCGCAGTTTCTAGTGCCAATGCGGAGGCTGGGTTGTTTTACTACCGAGACGTTGCGCAAGTAGCGTCAACGGTGCTCAAAACTCCATTGTTAGGTAGCGGTGATAGGAGAATGTTCCGAGACAGTCGGGCGAAATGTGCTGGGTGGCAAGAGTCGTGGTTTGTTAGCGGAGTTAATACAAGACGAAACTGGTGTGTCAAAGAGCGATTCTTGTCGCCACGGACAGTTCATTATGCGCGGAAGCAGCTGTTCTGGGAGTGTCGACAACAGAGCGCTTGCGAAGTTAATCCGGAAACCACATATGCACTGAGTCACGATGAACCTGCGAAACGGCTGCACATCTGGAAAAGCCTAATCGATGCTGATGGACAACATTTCAGCCACAAAGATCCTTTGCAACAAGTCCAGACTATGGGTAGATGATCTCCTTCAAGGGTTTTGCAGGAAGCAAAATGCAAGCCATGCTCCTGCAACAGGAGTCTCGGAATACAGAGCTCCTTCCTGATCTTGGGCGAAAATAGATGGACCCATAAGGTATGCTCTGGGTGAGCCTGGGCTCCAGATCATACCCTTGATAAGTGAGAAAGATGTTTCCGCGTCCACAGCATATCATGGCACACTTGAGGCTGGAGAGGTTGTTAGTGGCATCTTGGAGATTTTAGGGACTTGGGTCAAGATAAACATGAATGATACCCTCGTTGAGAGCTTCGTCCATCCTTTGATAGGGGAGATATACAGTGTACCCTATGTATGCATCCACTCGAATGATGATAACGGCAATCATGATGAGCACTATTACTGTACCGTCTTCGACGATCAGAATGATATGCTCGAAGAAGCTTTCTGTATGCCGATATTCCCTAGAGAACGCTTCTGTTCAAATAACAGTCCCGAACTTGATATGCTTAGAATTGCGATGGTGCAGGTTAGTGGAGGAGAACAGCTGTATAGACGCGTTGAACTGGCCGAGCTAGAGGGTTGCTTCCATGGTGACGAGTTGGATCGTGCTCGGGCATGCTTTGCACAATTTGGGAGAAGTTTATAATCGTTTGAACAGCATCATTTGCTGTTGGGTTCAACGATTTACTCCGTGCTACAGCTGTCAGTGGTCAGGCCGATCTCTTCTTAGTAGATAATTGAAGCGCACAGAAGCACCCTTGTGATGCCTCGGTATCGCCTCCATTGGAAAGCTATCAGAGTTCGCTGCCTGTCCAGTACGTCATTGTAGTGAGATAAGGCGGGCGACTCCAATGTTGTTGTGCACACATTCAACGAGGCTGGAGTATACGACGGAAGATACATTGCTATTGAAGGGCTACGAACTCGCACTGTGATGACGCCCAGCATTTTACGGATCTTATGAATTGCTCAGAAGACGCGACCCTTGGTCTGCTGCATCTTTGCAACGTTGTGGTTCTTGATCAGCACGATCCAGATGAGGGCCAGACACATAATACATGTACCAGCAATGAGCATTCTCTTCTGTGCGATACCATACGCCTGTTCGATCGCAAGACGTGTAGGAGTACCTCTCTCGTAGCCCAATTGGACCGTGAGGTCGCCATAGATGGAGTCCAAGTTCTCAAGATCCTCTTCAGGTAGCAGCCTTGCCAAAGCCTGAGGAAAGGAGTTTGTCCAAATAGCACCAGAGATCGTATTACCGACAGCACCACCAAGCCAACCAAAGATGTTGAGCAGAGCCAATACAGGGGCAATGTGCTGGTGATCGGCAGCGGCCATGACAGCAAGCTGCTCACAGAGAATAATGATACTACCACCTATAGCGATGAAGATCTGGCACATAACGAGGTAGCCAACGCTGGTATCCGGCTGACGGAAGTGGATCATCAGACCCTGGCCGAGGAGGTAGAAGGGAATAGCGATGAACAGCAACCATCTGAAGCGACCTGTCTTGCTGATGATGAAGCCGCAGAAGAGCAACAGAAATCCAGAGAGAACGTCGAATGTTGATGAAACGTATCCGGCTTCGGCAATGGTGAGGTTACTGACAACCTGTAAGAAGGAGGTGAAATAGCTGTTCCAGGCGTAGTACGAGATCTGGTAGGTGAACGATAGCAGACAGGCACCGACGACGGAGCGGTTCAACAGGAGGTTGAAGGGCAAGAAGGGAACCTGAGCTGTGAAACGTTCATGAAGACCAAACAGGACTAACAGGACAAAGCCGACCACCAGCATGGCGACGATGTATCCGGTGATCCATCCATTTGGCGCGGAATCGGCGAGCGTGAATGGAAGGAGGAAGATTACGAGACCGGAAGCAAGAAGGAACGATCCAGGTGCTGAACTCGGGTTAGTTACCACTCATCATTGGTGTCAGGCGAACTTACCATCGAACTCTTGGATGTAGAAGACGATGCTCTGAAAGAGGTTTCGACCGCTCTTCTCACGCGCAAGCACACCCTCACGCTTAGCCTTCCTCAAATTCAACTTCAAGATGACGAAGAGCGGTGACGCTACAAATGGTACAATGATGGCGAAAGCGCCAAAGCCCCATCGCCAGTTCTTGGAGTTGTTGTAGAACCCTTCCGCAGACTTGGGGCCAGCAAAAGCAGTGATAATGTACGGTGAGGATGTGAAAGCAAAAGCCAATCCTCGATGCTTCAGACTCGATGCGTCCGCAGTAATGACATCCACACAATAGATCATACCACCGAAACCGATGGTGTAGAACACTTGGGCGGCACAGAAGGTGTAGAGACTCTTGCAGACAGCCATGAGGATGAGTCCAAGGGTAGCGAAGCCGACCATGACACAGAACCCTTCCGCACGGCCCCAAAGATCGAGTAATTTGGCGGTTGGGATGTAGACAGCGGCGGCCATAGAGTTCGCGACGATGTTGATGACGGTCAGGAGGGAGTGTTCGTCGAATTCGCTGGTAACGTATGGCGTAAGATTACCAGTGATGGATGACTGGAAGGCGTTGGTGAGATACAGCATCCACATGCTTTGCCAATGTTGTCAGTGATATTTTCGCGACGATCTGCGATACAACTTACCATGCAAAAGCGCATGCCAGTGAAGTCTTTGTCCAGGTCAACGTAACAGCTTCGACATTCTTGATACCCTGTTGAGCATTAGGGTCGACGGTTGTGGCTGCCTCAACCTTGCGGATGGCCTCGTCTTCGTCGACATCGAAGGTGCTCATCTCCCTCTTGGGCTCATGACTGATCTCAGTGTTACCCTGGGCAGTGTTGATGGGATCCATATTCGCTGCCATGATCTTGGGTTATACGGAACGTTTTGCAAGGGAAGATCTGGGATGGGAAAGCAAGCCACTTCGCATAGCTAAGGGCCCTATATATCAATCAAGTCCCATATCCGATCTACGGGACAGCAAACCGTTCGATTGCGACTCGACATTTTCAGCTCAATGCTTGGTTGGCTTCCCAGCCTGGGCTAGAGCTTAAATTGTGGTGACGGCTGCAGGAGGCCTCATGCCTGCTAGCCATCAATTGCTTAGCTTTTATCCACTAATCTTATCAGATCCTTCTGATAGCGTAGTCGTCGGATATATCCTGACCAAAGAGAAATGGTGCGGCTTTGCTCGCTAAGAATCCACCAACACCACAAGGTCACGCGAGACGAACCACGCGATGGCCCTGCAGAAATTTGCTATCCTCAGCCGCGGCACTCCACTGGATTGATGGACCTTGCTTGATCTTATCTAATCTTGATCTAGATTCGCGCCACAATACGAACGTTTGACCAACGATGTAACCGAGTACCCGTGTCGATCCGAAGTCGGGTCTAAACTCTTTTCCCTTCGCATCTCGATGTCTGAACGCACTCGCAATTGTTCAATATTTCGGTCCGTGGAGTGATTGGCCTAACATATGTGGTGGACAAGGAAAGGATGGAAGGGAGCCGCGTGGTGAAAGAGCTTAAGTCGCCTTCGCGCCGCTGGGCTGTTTCCACCCCATCTCAATCTCAGCAGCTTATCCCTCAACCACGCAAATCCTCTCTGCGCCCACGATCATTCGATGGTCTTTCTGTCGAATCTTTTCAAACGCGATGATATGTAATTCAGAAGAACAGTCCGATGTACACCTGTCAGGCGCGAGGTAGGTCAGCTGTAGACACGACCAGAACCTTGCAATGCCTCCACAGGCGAGCATCACGCACTGTTTCTACGCGCACACAGCTTTGAATACTCAATCATCCGATGCAAGTATTGTTATGCTATTCTTCTGATACCTTTACTTTCTACACAGCCTTATGCATTCGTGCTCTTTCTGTTACCATTCTACATCCGCTCGCGCTCCAACCCGGCCACCGACTTAAGCATAGCTTCGATCAGACATCAAGTATCATGGAGTCGGGTAGTCTTATGCCCTGTCCGCTCTCACCTGCATTACATGCTTGTGTATTCATCTACATCTACATTGGCCGATCACAGCGACCTTTGGGATTCGTCCAATCAGAGGCTGCGCTTCCGGCCCTCCACCATCTATTGAGATCCCCATCAAGGCATTCTCGGTGCTTTCCTCAGAGATGATCATGGTCCTGGATTGGACATGCTCCTAAATAACCTTACAAAGCTCAGTAACGAATATAAGCCGAAATCGAAGGCCGAGAATCCACCGGACGAATACATGCGGCATCCTGGCTATCTGGTCCCGGTAAAGAGAACATTTGTATACATCAGAACCACGCGCAAATCAAGTAGTACTTAAAACAACATCACTTGAGGACCTCCACTCGAGAATCATCGCACTCCAGTATGTCGAGTTTACTAAATTCCGACAAGAACATCGTACTTCACGGTAAGATACGAATATGCAACATCGTCGTTCATTTCTGACAGCAGTCACTCGCACAGATTCCACCAGCACTGCCCCTTACCCTTGGTCCACAGTTTTACTCAGGGCTCTCAGGCCTAGGGAAGAAGCTCTTCGATCGAAACAATTCCAGAGGCTCCACTGACATCCTAAAAAAACCGACTTGGATGAAAAGGTACATGATAGTGAGGAACCCAAGACGATCATTCGCACTGACCTAAACTTAGCTTCGGGCTCGTTTGATGCGGGTTGAAGCATGTTCAGCGGACAGCTTTGAGGCCCTCCCGCTATTCGCCGCTGCGGTGACGGCAGGCAATTCTGCAGGCGTTTCGGCACTCACTATGAATGTGCTTTCGATAGGACGGCTGATGAGCCGCGTGCTGTACACACACGTTTACATATGGTATCAAAAAGAGGAAAATCTTGCGCTGAGTCAAGCACCACTTCGTTTCAAGGTATGGGCAGTTGGCGCCATGGTTTGTATGACAATGTTCGTACTAGCTGGATTGAAGGCCTAACGAAGGGCGGATATAGCTTTACTGAAGCAGCGCGAGACAATGCGATTATTTCTGCCGATGGTCTTTCCAGCAAGCTGTCTTGCTGATTGGAATATTGTGAACTCAGGCATGAATGCAGCATTATCAGCCTACAATACATAGCCGGGCACGCGCAGGTTGACTTGGGCCCAGAACGATATGAATACACATAGCTCATATTTTCAACAACGTAAATCGTTTCAAGTATATCAATCAAAAGCACCCTATACATTCTCCAAGCTCGATTTAACCCCACGCGCGTACCCAGACACATCATGGAGACTACGATCGTCCTTACCATGTTCGCAACACTTGCTCAAGCGGGCCTCCTACCATTCTTGCCGTCGATCGAAGTGCGAGACATGCTCCAAAACAGCACGGCCAATGTTTATGCAGGACAGAACACTACTCAAGTCGATCCTGAATCTATGCGAGACTACAACACAACCGAGTATCGTGTCTATATTGCATTCCTGGTATCCGGCATTGTAATGGCTGTAGCTATCCTTCCCGTTTCGTGTAGCCCCGACATACTGTATTGGTACCGTAGGAAGCGAGAGGATAAGCAAGTTCGGCAACGGAAGGCTGATGTAGAGATGGCCACTGCAAAGATGCGTGCTATGGCTCAGCCGGACATGGTTTATTTGCGTCCTGAGCGAGCCGGATAGACGAAAACATAAAATCCAAAGTCTCCATCAGTCAGTACCATCCGCAAATGGTTCCGTGAAGTGAGACCTTGAATAAAGTACTCGTTGGTATCGACAGATATTCTGATCGAAGTCTGAAGTGTGTGATACATTCTATTGTTGGCTACAATGACTCAACCCCCTCAAAAACCACGCTCACATCCTAGCCAGCCATACCTCACTGTTCCTCAGGACCCATATCAAACAGCAAGAACTCAGCCGGTTTGTCTCCCACACTTTCAATCTCGATGCTTGCCGGACCCCTCACATTGTCGATGTAAGCACCATCACCCTCCCCAAGCACCGTCTCACCAATCTTAATCTGCGCACCAGTCTTCGGCTGCGCCCTCTTGCTCATAACAACCTGCGCAAACAGCTTCCTCGGCCCCTCAGCAACAACCTCATGCGTAACCTTCTTGCCCGGTGAAAGAATACTCGCATCCATACTCAAATCAGCTTGCAGTCCAATAGCATGCTTCTTGTCTCCAAGACGGTCCGTCGACTCCATAATCCTGCACAGCTTATCCACCTTTTCCTCATCACTAAACTTCTTCGTCTCGTAATGCGGCTTCAGCCCCTTCTTATTCGGCTTGGCCCAGATCTGCAAGAAATGCACCTCGTCATCCTTATTACGGTTGTACTCCGAATGCCTGATTCCCGTACCCGCGCTCGTGAACTGCACCTCCCCGCGCTTCAAGTTCTCCAAGTTGCCCATGCTGTCCTTATGCTCGAGCGTGCCGTCAACGATGTAGCTGAAGATCAGGAACTCGGCGTGCGAATGCGTGCCAAAGCCTGTGCCGGGCTTGACGCGGTCTTCGTTAATGACGCGCAACGGGCCCCAGGACTCGTGGCGTGGGTCATAGTACGATGCGAAGGAGAAGGAGTGGTATGTGTACAGCCAGTCGTGGTCGGCGTGGCCGCGATGCGACCAAGGTCGCTTTGTGATCTTCATGCTGGCTGGGGCGGCGGCGGTGGACATTGTGCGGGCGGTGGGCTTAGTGAGGAGGGAAGAGAGGGTGGTGCGGAAGGAGCTAGAGAACGCCAGGGCTACTGCTATTATTGCGACGAGCGCAGAGAATGTCTTGGTAGATATGAGAGCTGTTGATGTAGATGTAGGCTGCTCTGGTAGTGTAGTGTCTGACATCAGAAAGAGGGGTTCTTGTCAGCCCGGCGATGCGAGCGATCTTTATATGAATCCGAGTTAGCCAAGGCAGAGATTAGTGAGGATCTTAAGAAGGTTCTACAGCTAGGCTTGTTTCTTTCAGCCTACATTTGCAATGGTGAGTAAGGCGTTGCTAAGTGCTTTGGCAAGGTGGGGATCCCTTAGCGCCCTTTGTGGCTTACTGATCGATGACGAGATTCGTGGGTTCAGCTTGTCAGCTGTCTGTCATTGGCTGCTGCCACCGGAAGCGGGCTGCCGTCTGAAGATGGACTTCTCGAAAACACCATCGTGTCGAAGCCACTGAATCGCCTATCAATTAAGAATTGCCTGTTCAGGGAAAGCAGAAAGAGCTAGTCTAGTTATTCAAATTACGGAGTTTGAGTCCAAACGGCAATATTCGGATTGGTCTTTAGCGGGGTATCACGAAAAGTTGAAGATAGTTGAGGCTGCTGAGCCAACATGGCCCTCGACTCGTTCAACCCGGGTACATTCCTTGACAACTGGTCCGACGAGGAGTTCAACCCAACCCACAGCGGCAAGCCCCTGGCTCGATGTATAGGCGAAGCGTTCGGCATCCCACCCACAGACACATATGTCTACCGCGCCCAAGGCGAAACCACGCTGCACATCACCGAACGAGCAATATCCGGCAAACGAGCTCATGGCATGCACAACTGGTACCACGATGACGCCGGAAACCCAACAGAGCCACAACACCCTTCGTCTGAGGAGGTTGCCGCATACACATCCATATTTGACCCATCTCTCAACCTGCCCAAAGCGCTCAATGGCTTCAAATCTAATTCCAAAGCCAACACAATACGAAAACAGGTTGCCGAGCATCTGAGCTCACGCTTCCACAACACCACAATCGGCCTGCTCCCCTCAAAAAAAGACCGCTCGCACATCAACCCGTACCTCAGCCTTTGGACCTACTCATGCCAGGAGCTAGAATGGAGCGGCCCGATCCCCTCCACCAGCTTTACAAAAATCTCGCACCACATTCTGCCCATCTTCTACCACCACTTCGGCTGCATCGTGCCCTCGTACGCGGCCCTGCACGTCCTCGCCAAATTAAGCCAGCCGGCGAAACCGAGTAAAGAAGCTGTGATACCAATTCTAGATGTAGGCAGCGGAAATGGGTACTGGACATACATGCTCCGCCACTTCCCCTCCCCCTCTCCAGAATGGAAAGCCCTAGACGTCCGCCCCATCGACAGCGGACTCTCCGAATACCGCATCACTTGGATCAAAGACACAATCAAAATGGACGGCCAAGAGTACTTGCATCGCAACGCTAACGGCAAAGGGACCATTCTGCTGCTAGTTTATCCGCAAGCGACAGGCGATTTCACTGGCCCGATTTTGAAGATGTTTGAGGGTGATACGATTGTGGTTGCGGGCACGCAGAATGTGAATGGATTTACGGCGTTTCAGGACCAGGGTGTGGATCAGTGGGTGGAGAAGAATCTAAAGGCTTTTGAGTTGACGCTGAGGATGCCGTTGCCAAGTTTTGCGGGGAAGGATGAGGCGCTGTTTGTATTTCAGAGGAAGAAGGTTTAGGATGACAGGTGGTTGAGGGAGCATTGAGCGACATCGTTATGCTCGTTTGGACCAGGCAAGTGAATTGCCGGCATATGTTAGCATGACACGCAAAGATATGGAGGCCTCCAGCGTCTTCAAGACGTCGTAAGGATACAGCGTAGTGCTCCCTCATGGCGACAATGGAGGCTTAGTGCCATATGTACGTAGTACATAAATTTGTAGACGGCACGACGGTCGATGTATTGGTAGCATTCCAGTGCTATCCTTACTCGTATTCGTATCATAACATCGTATCTACCACTTAGCCTCCTTCCTAGCCAAGAACTGGTTCAATGTAGCAACAACCTTCTCCAATGCCGACAGGTACTTCTCGAGCTGCTGCTGAACCTTCGCATCATCGCTGCCCAACTTGGCGTAGAAGTCCTTCCTGTATGGTGTAGCGCTCATGGCGGCGCTGAACAACGGCTTGACGACGAACGAGTGGTGGGGCTTGAGCGTGTTGCCGTAGGCATCGCGGAAGGAGTCGGCGAGCTCCTTGTTGGGGTTGGAGAGGTTGTGGCGGAGGGCTTGGGCGGTGAAGTCAAGGCCGCTGTAGAGAACTATGTTAGTGGGATGAGGGATTACTGAGCGGGGAGACGTACCGGTTGAGCCAGACGAGGCCCTCGGTGGCAGCGTGCTTCTTCTCCTTGAGCTCGTTGAGGACGAGGTCCTGGAGGGTCTCGGAGAGTGTGGGAGCTGCGAGCTGGCGGTCACGGATTTTCTGGAACATGTTAGCTATGCTTCATCAACTAGAGTATAGAGCAGTTCATACCTTGACGTTGCCAGACATGTCGTTCTTGACAGGCTTGAAAGCTGCGGAGCCCAGGACATCTGCAGTGATGGTTAGCAAGGAAGACCTTCCTGAACTCTAGGATAGCACCCACCGAACAATGTGGTGAGGCTCTCAGCAGCCTCGAGGAACTCAGTGGTGGAGATAGCATTGTCCTTGGAAGCATCGACAGGGACGTCCTCCCAGCTCTTCTTAACAGTGTCGAAGAAAGTTGCCATGATGTCTGGATGTGTACTGAGTGGGTGATTGAGCTGTATAAAGTTGCAAAGTGTAGACTCTCAATATAAGGAGAAGTAGGAGAGAGAGAGAGAAATGTTGAGAAACGAAGCTCCAGCAACACGAAAGGTGGTCTCGTCTCGTCTAGCGGTGAGCTTCGTGGCTTCTGGCGTGAACGTGGGGCTACAGTTTCGGCAGGAGGCGCAACAGCGGGGGCAGTCAGGGTTTAGCTTCTAGGGCGCATGGCGCCATCACCCATCAGGCATGGTCAGCGATCTCGGAGCTGGCGGAAACTCCCGGAGCTTCATTGATTCGTTCGGTCTTTGAATGTGCGGAGGGAAACAGTAGGCGACATGGCAGTATAAGAAGAGCTGTTGAAGCTGTTGGTGTAAACTGTATAGACAAAGCATTCACAGCTATCAACATGCCTTCTCACGTTCACGAAATCGGCAAAGTCCATCGCATCGCCTGCATTCCCGGCGACGGCATTGGTGTGGAGATCACAGAAGCAGCCATCCAGGTCCTCACCAAGCTATCAGAGGTCGTTGGAGGATTCCAGTTCGACTTTACCTCATTCGACTGGAGCAGTAAAGCCTATTTAGAGCGCGGCTGGTACATGCCACCTGACGGTATTGAGCAGCTCAAGAAGTTCGACGCCATCTACTTCGGTGCTGTCGGCTGGCCAGACGTCCCAGATCACATCTCCCTCTGGAACCTGATCCTACCCATTCGCAAGGAGCTGAACCAGTACGTCAATAGGCGACCAAACCGTATCCTGGAGGGAACCAAGAGCCCGTTGGAGGGATGCAAGATTGGCGACCTCGACTGGATGTTCATCCGCGAGAACAGTGAGGGCGAGTACTCTGGCCAGGGCGGTATCAGCAATGAGAGCGCACCACACGCCATGGCAACCGAGCTCACCGTCTACACCCGTGTAGGAACAGAACGAATCATGCGCTTTGCCTTCGAAACTGCACGCTCTCGGCCAAAGAAGCACCTCATCCTCTGTACAAAGTCGAATGCGATGAGGCACGGCATGGTGTTCTGGGACAGAATCTTCTACGAGATCGCCAAGGAGTACCCAGATGTCAAGACCGAGAAGATGCTGGTCGATGCCATTACCGTCCGCATGGTCTTACACCCCAAGTCGATGGACACCATCGTCGCGACCAACTTGCATGCCGACATCCTGACTGATCTCGCTGCAGCGTTGTCTGGAAGTATTGGTATTGCGCCGTCCAGCAACCTTGACCCTACACGGGCCAACCCCTCCATGTTCGAGCCTATTCATGGATCTGCGCCAGATATTGCTGGTAAGGGCATCGCGAACCCAGTCGGAGCGTTCTGGAGTGCAGCGGAGATGGTTCGGTGGGTTGGAGAAGAGAAGGGGGCCGATGCGCTCATGAAGGCAGTTGAGAACGTGACGGCGAGAGGTGTCAAGACCAAGGATCTGGGTGGCAGCGAGAACACAAAGGGTGTTACCGAGGCTGTGTGCAAAGAGATCGAGACTCTGTTCGGTAGCTCCTAGGCTCACATTAGTACCATGAATGATAGTAATGAATGTACACGTACCTGTTCAGTCTGGTCCAACGCAAGCCTCCCTTTCGTTGACAGAGCGTAAGTAAATCACAACCGTATAACCTCTCACTCTAAGAACACCTTTGGCACTTCCCCCCTCCCCTTCACAACCCTACTCCTCCCCTTCTTCTCCCGCTCATCCCCAACATCCCTCCAATCCGCCCACCCCCTCCAAATCTTCACCGCCCTCCCCTCAATCAGCCCCTTAGCAAGCGGTCCAAAATCCCTACTATCAAAGCTGTTCCGCCAATTATCCCCTTCAACCCATACATGTCCATACGGCACCACTACCTTGCCCACCTCCAACTCCTCTAGCCTCCCACCAACAGCATCCTCATCTACCTGCGGCAGCCCATCAAGCGTATGCGCGCGTCCCGTCCTCACGATCTCAGGATCAAGCGCATACCCGCGCTTAGGATACACGACATCGCCCGGCAACGCAACGACCCGCTTAATACTGATTTCCTCGGGTCTATGCGGTTTCCAGAACGTCACGATGTCGCCCCTGCGAACGCCCTCGCCTTCTTTCTGCTTGCTGTCCTCCACGAATGCGCGGCCGTCTTTGTATTGGATCTTTGGTGGCCGTTCGCGAACAGGGGCTATGACGACCCAGTCTTCAGCACCGGTCTCGTGGACGGTGGGAGAGAGCGTGGGCGACATGGAGGAGCCCCGGATCACGTCGATGCGCAGGAGGTTGTCGCGGATGAAGGTTATGGCACAGAGACCGGCGATGACGTTGGTGCTCCATGCTAGGATGCGGGCGGTGCGGCGGAGGGAGGGAGATTGTGTCCAGCTGGGTGGTGGTGAAGGTAGAGGTGACGATGAAGCTTGTGCTGGTGAGGAGCGCTGTGGAGCTTGTCGTGTGTGGAGGACGGGGGCAGTCTTCGTTTTCAATGTAGCATAAGCTCTATTAGCTATTCGGAATGGCGACTGAGGGGGCATGTTGTGCGCCGCCAATTGGTGAGGTAGCAATCGCTAAAGTCGCGTGAAGGAACAAAGTTCAGAGCTCGACGTGACATGCACCGAGGTCGGCCCATCTGCAAGCGGCCTTGCGGAACGCTGTCACGTGTAGATCGAACTCAATCTGATAAGATGCGGAGAAATGAATACGGATATCAACTGTCTAGCAATATCAAATGGCAGCCTTAATGTACAATGACTGGTACATATCCACAAATATGCAATCGCTACCGTCCCGTCATTCTTATGCTCATAAAATCACGTCAAATCTAATTCAGGGCCTTGATGACAGCATCAGTGTACTCGTAGGTCTTGGCCTTGCCGCCGAGATCGCCAGTGATGTACTGCAAATCTGTTAGTTATATGTTCTTGCTGTGCGTAAGTTCTTTTATCTAGACGTACCTTGCCAGCAGCAATGGTCTTGAAGATGGCCTGCTCGATGTTGGCGGCCTCAGCGTTGAGACCCATGTGTCGCAGCATCATAATGGAGGAAAGCAGGAGCGCAGTGGGGTTGGCGAGCTGCTTGCCAGCGATATCAGGGGCGGATCCGTGGACAGCCTCGAAGATGGAGCACTCGTCACCAATGTTTCCAGAAGGAGTAAGACCAAGACCACCGATCAGACCGGCGCACATGTCGGAGAGAATGTCTCCGTACAAGTTGGGCATGACGAGGACCTTGTCGTTGTAGGGAAGAGGGTCGGTGACCATCTTCAAGCAGGTGTTGTCAAGGAGCTCAGCGTCGAACTCAATGTCGGGGTACTCCTTGGCGAGCTCGCGGGCGGTGCTCAGGAAAAGACCGTCCGACATCTTCATGATGGTGGCCTTGTGGACAGCGCGGACCTTCTTCCTGCCAATGTCGCGGGCGTGCTGGAAGGCGTAACGCAGGACGCGCTCTGAGGCCTCGCGGGTGATGAGCTTGATGCTCTGGACGACGCCATCGACGACAACGTGCTCAATACCGGAGTACTCGCCCTCGGTGTTCTCACGGATCAGGACGGTGTCGACGTTGTCGTAGGGGGTCTTGAAGCCCTCGATCGACCTGCAGGGACGGACGTTGGCGAAGAGGTTGAAGGTGCGGCGGAGTGTCAGGTTGAGCGAAACATGACCCTTGCCGATGGGTGTCGCGAGGGGACCCTTGAGGGCAACGTAGTTCCTGTTGATGCTCTCAATGGACTCGTCGGGGATGACCGTCTTGCCGTCGGGGTTCAGGCGGGGTGTGACATCGCATGTCTCCCACTTGATGGGCACGTTCGCGGCCGAGTAGATATCTTTGACCGACTGCGCAATCTCAGGGCCGATACCGTCACCCTCAATGAACGAGACGGTGTACTTGCCATCGTTGCCCTTGGCGCCCTTGAACTTGGCGACCTCTGAGGGCGCCGAGGCGTAGGAGCGGAACGCAGACTGCAGCACCGTCAGTCAATCTGCCTGCGCATTCTCTCGACAGCCGCAGACATGTCCGCCAAAGCCGCCGACTGCAGCGTGAGAGCTCACCTGTGCGAACGCGGGCGTCCTGGCCTGGCGCAGGCATTGGCGCGCAGGGGCGGCGAAAGAGCGAGCAGCCAGCATTTTGACCAAATGTGCGTGTCCCTACGACTCGATTGTAGCTACACGAAGGCAGTGTAGCAGGAGGTGAGGCTGAGGTGGAGGCCGGCGGTGATGGAGGTGCAGGCGCAAAGCTCGGTAGCAAGAAAGAAAGCTCCACCCGCGGACGCCAAGGACGACGTCTTTCCTGCTCCGGCTAGCAATCACCCAGACATCGCCAACATCAGGATGTAGAACGATAGTTGTAAGTGCTGAAGGATCTGATTGCTCATCGATATGGTGCTGCAGCATTCATTTGCTTCAATTCCTACTGCTGCTCTGCTGCGACTGTTATCAGATCTTAAGATGCACGCCAAGTTGTCACATGTGTGCCTGTCAAAGTCGTTCCGGTCCATCCTCGTGCTCGTTCCGCAAACGTCCTGGACTTTCACATACAACCGCAAAATAGTGTTCGTACCATGCACCTCATATTGCGCATGCTCTCAGGCTCACTTTACTACGAAGAGGACACAGAGGCGGTTCGTGCTCAAGTTGCCTGAAGCGCTTACTCGGTCGAACACTCGGGGCGCATGCAGCGTGTGTGTACATGGCGTACCTCACTACGTTGTACTCTATGACCACACCTCAAATTACGGCGTGAAGCTTCTCACGTACAGTTCTGATTAATTTTACTGGTGTTCGTGCTGGGGAAGCTGATGAGTTCAATCGAGGTTCACTGCAGGTAGTTGCCTCAAGAGTGTTTTTTAAGATCTGAACCAGCTCATCCAAGTTTTCACAGACCGTGTTCTTAGTTTAACATGCAAACTGGTTATAGAGAGTAGTATCTCAGGGTACCAAGTCGTTCCTGCTGTCATAGGATCTGGATGATATAGACGCTTCACTTGTGTCTTTCAATCAAAAGCACGACGGTTTTCTTGGCTTTCGAGTAGCACCCTCATAGTCGCCAGAATGTATACTGTTGCAGCATTACTTCCTCCGGTGCGTTTTGTCGATGTGTTACGACTCTGACAGCACAACGGGCAGTTTCGTACTGCCTTGCCATACTCTTACGTTTCTTTGCTAGCTATCAAGGCATGCATTTAATTTGAGTATGCGCCGGATAACAGATAGTCGAGAAGCCACTTGTAGCAAGTCGAAAAGCAATGGCAATCACGTGTGGTGTCCTCATAGGAATCGATGCTGTATCGACTGGAGGTGGTTCATTAAGTGCGGCGGTCAACTTATGTCTATACGCGAAGCCAGCATTGACCGTGTAGACCTTAATCTCAAGAGCTCTGCATCGAAAAGCGTGCAAGTCCTGATCTTAGGGCAGCATTCGATTCGATGTGGTACGCAGGTGCCGCGTCATGCTTGGACTGAACATGACCGCGTGGCAGGGTAGGCAACGACTGCGCCGACCACCCAGGTCCTGGATCTAAGGTAGTAGTTGTGATCGGAAATGTGGGTCATGGAATCTGGGCTTGCGCAAGATGAGTACGACGTTCTGTATTCGGTGCGCTTAGCGAGTGATGCGGTGGACTACACCTATAGATCAGTAGCAGCGTAAGCACCCGATGCGACAGACACAAGCGATGACTAGGAATAAGGAACAATGGAGTGCAGGAAGTATAGAAACTTTCCAGCTTCTGCAGAATTCGATGGGATAGATGTCAGGTCCGCGATGCCACGCAAAAGACATCGAGTCGAAAGTGGCGCGACTGGTCTGGAGTGCTAGCCTGGAGGAGGTCTTCAGGCTAGGTAGCCAAACAGGCTGAGAGACAATTGTTGCATTCCTCCGGGCACGCGGTGCGGTCTCCTTTCTTGACTTCAGATTGTTCGTGACGTCGAGCAAGTTGGCAAGCTGGTTTCAGCAGCGAGCGGCATAGGAAAAGAAAGCCGGGTGGAAGGCAGCCAAGCTGGATAAATCCGTGTCCGAGGCGATCAGGTTCTGAGGCGAGACTGAAATTGCAATGCGGCAATCAGGCGGCCTGGCGAGCACGCCTTCTTGAGGGGGCTACGCTTTGAATCTAAGATGACATCAGAGCCAGGCACTCTAAAACTGGGAGTCAAGAACCAAGGCAAATGAGGTTGTTGACGGACTTTGGCGTGAATGGTTGCAGGCTGAACCAATTTGGAACGCGGCTTGACGGCAATGGCGGCCCTTGGCACTGGGGAAGGCGGTTCTTCCCTGCCGATTGGTCTCACTCCTTATTATCACTTTGCCAACTTCCATCACCACGCAGCAGCGAATGTCCTTGCTCTTATTGATAGCCTCTTGAAGGTGCATCGGAGTTCGGCTGATCGTCTTGCGCATGAGAGAGCAATTCCTCCAAGACTAGTTTGAGCGTTCTCAGGCCGCGATGACATCATACTTACAAGCAGTGCTGTTTCAAGCCTTGAGCAAGCTGCAAGCAATGTAGCGCTCTCCACGCCTTGATTCGGCTGTGGCTCGATTCTTCCCCAAATGAAGTGGATCTACAGCCCCGTATTTCATACCTGGCCTGGAAAAACGCTCACTGTTTCACGTTGGCTGGATCGTCAGTGGCTGGCAGCTGTAAATAGCGGTTTCGGTGGGAACAACAGTGAGACTCCCCAAAATGCATGACTGAGCCGCCATTGGGCAATTGAATGCCTTGAAGGCCTGGATCTGACAAGCGTCAGTCAGACGGGGCTTAACACATGGTTGAAATGCTTTCGACGTTTTGCCGCTCGACGCGTAACATTGCGCCATGGGCGACCAACGGTGCACGGCGGCCGCATTCGCACCATCATTGTCCAAGCAACGTAAGCGGTGTTAGCATCAACAGCTCGTCATGGCCAGAAGACGGCGGTGGTTAGTGAGCTGATCCCCAGATCAAGCTTTCTCATGCAGTTCTCCACAAAAAAGCTACGGATAAGCAAGGAACATTCCAATCAGGCCTGGCCAATGCTGTATTCAATTACCGCAACCGGTAAGGTACTTGACAGGCAGTGCTCGCTGTGGCGGCGCTAGCCAGTGAATATCTTTGCAGTTACGTAGGAGAAACGAAAGAGGCGGTGCCATGCGGTGCAGCAAGGGAGTCCCGTTTGTTTGTTGCTGAAGCTTTGGGCTAGCTATGACGCCCTAATGTGGAGCTGGGACCATGTTGTGCTGTCGATATAAGAAAGGGCCCTTCGCCTTGCCTTACCCTTTCCCTTCATCCAACATCAACCAAACAATCACTTTCATCAACTCAACCACTTCAGTCACTCACCCAAAACCCCACACAACCAATACCATCAACATGCGTTTCTCCACCATCGCCATGATCGCCGGTGCCGGCCTCGCCTCCGCCCAGGTTCAGTCTATCCTCTCCTCGGTTGCCTCTTCTATCGGCAGCCAGGTCTCCTCTGCTCTCCCCGGAGCCAGCGACGTCTCCTCCGTCCTCTCCTCCCTTGAGTCTTCGCTCGGCTCCCAGGTTTCCTCCGTTGCCAGCGTTGCCTCGTCCGCTGTCTCCTCCATCGAGGGCGGTGCTTCCTCCGCTCTTGCTAGCATCAGCTCCGAGGCTGCTACCGCTACTGGCTCTGCGGCTTCCTCCCTCTCCAGCGCCGGCGCGTCCCTTCGCTCTTCTGCTGCCTCCGCCGCCTCATCTGCCCGCGCCTCTGCCTCCTCGGCTGCTGCCTCCACCGGTGCTGCTGCCCCCACCGCCGCTCCCGTCGCTATGGGTGCTCTTGCTGGTGGTCTCTTCCTCGCTGCCGGTCTGTTGTAAGCGGCTCACCCTCTCGACTTTGAGTCGATAACCATCTCAAAAGTTCAACAATGGCTCTTTCGAATGGATAATACCATGCTTTGTCTCAATTCGAGACGGGCACTGTCGGATACGGAATGATACACGGTGTTGGGATACCTCGGTCACGTCGATCATACTTTTGTAATACGAATTTCACGGAATGTATTCATGGCTATAATGATAGCTTACAAACTCCAAACTGTCTATTCTCATGCTGTGAACGTGGTTGCTTGGTTTGCGGTTCGATTTGACTTCCACTTGTCTTTACTTGACTTCCTGCCTTCACTTCATTCGACCTGTCACATCATCCAAGCTTGCCGGAGCTCTGCTTCCCCTGCTTTACCCGGAATGACAGGTAGCTACGGTTGCCTGCGATGAGTACCCTTGCAATTGCCATAGACTGAGCTGACATTGACCACTTTTGACATTGCTACAGTCCGCATCGACCCTTCCGCAACAATAAAGCCTCACAAACAACTGCCTGCAACCCTCGTTTCGCAGCATGCTCGACCACATTGATCTTGCCTGGTATGACGTGACGTCCACGCCAGGACGCGCGTCGCGCAGATCTAAGCCACACACAGTTAGCATGGATCTCCCGGCTAAGACGGCTCGCTGCATATGGAGCCGTTTGCAGGCATCACAATCCGCTGGCTACAACCTCAGACATCTGAATTGACAAGCTCGCCCATCAGGTGAAGATGTTACTCTGGGTCTGTCGCACGTTGCAACCACGCAAAACGGGCTCGGCGGCCGCGGCGGGTGTGACGCTGCACCACAGAAATAATGGAACGATCGCCAGGTAGCACCCAATCGTGCGCATCACGCAATGTCGAAGGATTCGCAGTACAAGCATTTGCTGCCTGCAGCAGGGACGCAGTTGTACTTCTGCGCAATATCGACAACGTGAGGGTGTTCGCAAAGCAGCTTGTGGTTTTTAAAACACTCTGAAGACCTGCACAGCAACATATCTCGACAGTGCAGTTGCAATGACGGCCCGATAGGTAAACCTCTGAGTAATCTTCTCCAGGAAGATGATGTATCAGTGAAAGACTGTACTCTCCAGCTATCGCAAGGCACGGCAAGTTTACATAGCAGACATCGGCATCGTCTCGCTCTTGACGGCATTTTTCTTTTCCCAATCCAGCTCCCTCGCTTTCCTCTTCATTCCTTCCTTGAAAATCTCCTCCCTTTCGCATTCTGAAGTCTTGAAGATGATGTAGAGGATGAAGAAGAGCAGTGGTATGGCGAGGAAGATGCCATAAAGGACGGCGATGTACAAGATTGTGTCCATGCCGAACATTATGTTGATAGGGGGGTTGCTTTAAAGAGTGGATAAGCTATGGGTCATTGTAGCCTTATTTACGGGCCTGGAGGTCTTCACACTGCGACTCTGACATGTCGCACTCACTGCATATTCACAGCCCATCACAAAGCGTCATCGCGAAGCAAACAGCCACCACAGTGCGATCTAGCAGCAGCAACGGAAAGCTACCTCTGGATGTCATTATTAGCTACATGTCTTCTTTCCTCCAGTTGCTTGGGTACAAAAATCCATCACGCTTCTGTAGTTCTATGTAGTCCGGCACCCAAATGTCACGTTCGTGTTCTCCATACAATGGTGCAGGGAGGAAGGCTCGTGGAGGAGACGCAAGCTCGATGTCATCTCTAGCAGGGTGTTGCTGAGGTCGTAGCGCTGGGGTTTCCGGCTGTATGTTGATGATGGGTTTTGAATGAAAGCACCAGAAGAGGAACACCAACAGCAGGACGCCAACGATACTCCATACTATGATCTCATGCTTGTGATCAGTCCAGTAGGTTGCCATCTTGGCGCTGTAAGAAGCTGAAGGGAAGCAGTGCAAGAGTGGTGTGCGAATGGGACGTATAACATCTTCTACTGACCGGCCGTAAGTGCAGGAATCGAGTGACAACTATTCATTGCTTACGTATACTAAACCCATTTACGGTACAACTCACAATGGCGAGCATCACCAGCCACAGCAGATCCTTCCTACACAACGCTACTGATGCGTTCCAGGTGCAAAGTACTACCAACACCGAACCAGTCATTCGTCTAAATTCATCTCGGTCACAGCCGTACCCTTCTCCTCAGAATCGTAGTCATCAAGACAATTCGGCCTTACTTTGATGTATCTTAGCCACGACAGAATTTGTATGAGCACAAGCTACACGGCTAGTCCTCCCAGCAGTATCCATACCAACGGAACCTCTGACATGGTCTTTGCATTGACGAGCTCTGGAGAAAAGCAAGGATGGGTGTTGTGGGAACGTGAAAGGTATAGGATCGATTTTGTGGCATTTATGCTGGCATTGATCAAACGAACAGCATCGTTTGTCGTGTCAAGATGATGTGGTCCAAGATACACAAACGCTGTCTCGATTTTCTCACGATAGCTACATCACATCTCCCTCTCAATGTCGCTTTGTGGAGATGATCAGACGCATGTCAACTTCTCGACTTTGCGGACAATATCTCCGAAATGGTTTCACCCGGCAGCACATACCACGTATTTGCCATGTCAACTGGACAGACTGCATTTTAAACGGCTTTGCCCAGAGTCCCTTGTTCTTAGAGCGCAGCGCCGAACCATCTTCTTTCCATGTCCTTCATTCTTCCGCATCGGTGCGCTTCTCGATCGCAAAGCAGCGAACGCCAGAACTCGATGGCTAGCAAGATCTTGACATGAGTCAAGACAATCCAGAAGAGGAAAAGTTGAAAGTATGACATGGTGGTTCAAAGGTAAACAAGGGATCCGTTGCCTTGGTATGATCTTGTGTAGCAGATGGTTGATATTGATTGCAGCTAATACACATGTCTTGTGCTGACGAGGGTGTGTTGAATTTGTTGCATGTGTGTCGACAAGACAAAGGGTGCCTGCGTTTGGTCAAACATCCGGAACTTCTCGCTGATTTTGATTTGAAACTTATGTCTTTACTGTTGTGCACTCCATTTGCAGACTGTGCGAACTGGCCAGTTTGCATCTCGTGCCCTGTGTTCGAGAGCACACACAGCACGTCTGATGCTCTGAGCTGATTGGTCCAAGTTTCGTTTACTTTTCCCTCACACCACGTTTCGCAATCGTAGAGTAGGCGACAACCTAAGTCGATGGCGACCAAGAGTTGGAGATGGAACAGTATCATGAAGGAACTAATGAGTTGAATGTATGCCATGGTGTTTGAAAAGTAGCCGAGATATCCGTCATTTGGGTATACTTAATTGAGAGAGGATAATCAATTGAACACCTGTGATGATACATCTCTTGTACTGAGAAGGTCACAACGCAAGTTTGTCATGCTTGTGAGTGAGACAAAGAGTGCATGCAATCCACCGCATCGCCTGGCTTGTGCGTCAGAAGCAATATTCGAATTCTTAAGGTAAGCAAGCTACGCTACGGTTTTGTTTCAATCATTTCGGAAATGGAAGTCGAGAAGCCCTGGCACACGATCAAATGAGGAAATGTTATGTTCCATCCTGGATGAACAAGATTAATCTACGGTCTAGACCGTCTACCTGATGCCGAAAGAACACTCCCCGTGCTTTGAACTGATGGAATAATAAGTCACCGAACCCCTTGTGCTTCTCTGACATGAAAAGTCAGTGTTGCGAAGGATATGGTCAGCAGTGCGGACATTCCCCGCCATCACCCATCCAACCATCCACACAGTCGCATGTATACATGTATCTGGGGTTATACGAATCATGAGGCCGTGCCTCTCTCGAGCGTGTGTCTGCCTGGTCTCTCCTCAATCTGTCAAGCTGCTCCAGTTGTGTCCTTGTATAGTAAGAACGAGGGTAACCGTATAGTAAATCCGAAGGTTGGTCATTGTCTGGATTGGTGACCGGACGCCCATACCATCTTCGGTGTCGAGTAGTTGGGCGCTGTGATCTTGACCGGCATCCGATAATGCACATCCAGAATCCAGCAAGCGCCGCGCCGACTGTGAGAATGCTGCACGATACGATAAAATAAATGACAATGGGATGACGCGGATCCATTGAAGCAAAACTGCGAGTATGTCTTGAGTGAGTGTAACGATCAATCAATCGTAGACTAGAAATGGATGTGCTTGCTGAAGATGGTTCACAGACCAAGGTGTATGAGCCGGGAGTTGTTGATATAGGCGAGAAGTCCGTGGTATTTTCGCCAACGCAATACGATCAACTAATTACTTCAATGGTCCATTGATTTGTAGCAGTCTCAGTACCAGCCTTTTCAAACGGGTGTTTCGCATGAAAGCTACGCCTGCATCAAATGCCCTTATGACGGTCGTCTGCGTAGTTCGAATGCCGATCCGGCTAGTCGATCCCCCGCTCAGGCTGATACTCCGGTGGCCCATGGCGATCGATAAGACATGCCATAACGATGCTCAGCACCCATCCTGTGTATATGATAATCAGGACGACAGCAACAGTGAGCATGAAAAGTCATTGTTTAGCCTCTGAGGAGTGTGATGTTCGTGCTTCGAGATTGATGGTATGTGGAAGGCGAAAACTGGCGTGCGTTTAGATAGAAGACATGACAAGCCTCTGGATACAGAGCTTGACTGCCAGCATAGCTCAAACGACACCTCAAGGCCATGATCGTGGTGTACGACGCGGACAACGTGTGCTGTGGAGGCTACAAGTTGCGAACATACTGTACGTGAGCTGAGCGTATCGCTCCTAGCTTGGACACGTCGACGTTCGAAGGGCCAAAGTTGAGAAGTCCGATTGTCGTCTGGTTGCAAGAGTGTTGTGCTCGAAAGAAGTTGCGTCTCAAGCGCGTGACGTAGCTAGCGTGTTTCTCCTACAGATCGCAAATGTGGCCTCCCGTTGAACACTTCCCACATCCACTCATTAGCAACGCTCTTTCCTCTCGGTCTCATACTTTGCGCTCAGCTGTCGTTTTTCATTGCGTTTTACAAAGCTCGCTCTAACGGCGCAAGGGCAGATTTGTAAGCAACTTCGATCATCAGCCGCAACCGATCGTCGCAAACCCCGTAGCCGTGTGGGTTGAATAGTTCGCCGAACATCAAACGCCTCACTCACAGCACTGCAAGAGCAGACAGCTTCTGATTGTTGCAAAGCTTTAGAGCGACATATATTTAAATGACTATATTAATGTTGCCATAAAAAGATCTGCATACTTCAATAGTAGACCCGGCCGGTTGGCGCAATGGTAGCGCGCAGCCCTCCTAAGGCTGAGGCTGTGGGTTCGAGTCCCACATCGGTCGCTTCTTTTTTGCTCTCGTCGCGCCCTACACCGGAAATGCACAACGACATTGGTCACTTTTCTGCGTGGACCATTTCCGTGTTCGACCCCTACGTTATTTTTGCACCTTGCACTGGGGGTTGGGAGGTAGAGATCGCCCTCTTTGGAGGCATCTGACGGCCGTCTTAACTGCTCGGGAGTCGTGGATCTCAATGCGACGCCCTCCTAAGGTTGTTGCATGGATATAGGAAATGCGGCGAGGTAAAGTAACCACCGCCAGCGGCGACTTAGTTGCCAGCTTGAATTCGCTTAGTGTTCTGAACGTCTCCAGAGACAACATCCTATTAAGAAGGGATGTTCATACTACCATCACATTATCCACAGTCTTTAGAGAGCTCACATCTTGAATTCTTAACTTGTTCCTTCGGTTTGTTACAGTACTATTGATATCCACCCTTCGCCGTTTATCGCATACCAGCCTCAGCATCTGTGTAATCCCACTTCGGCAACTTCATAGTACCATGCTCATTCAAGTGCTTGTGCATATCGTACGCATTCCACAGCAAGTGCGGCTGGTGACCCCATCCCTTCCTCAGACACTCGAACTCCGCCTTATCAAAGTAGTCCTGAAGGATCGGCTTGTAGTCAGGGTGCGCGCACTTGTTGATGATGACTCTGGCGCGCTCGCGGGGAGACATGCCGCGGACGTCGGCGAGACCCTGCTCGGTGACGATGACGTCGAGATCGTGCTCGGTCTGGTCGACGTGCGTTACCTTAGGCACGATGCAGGATACTCCGGTAGGGTCGTTCTTGGACGGGCGTGTGGAGGGTGTGTGCATGATGGAGTATTTGGCGGAGCGGAGGAAGTCGGCTGAGCCGCCGAGACCGTTTAGGATGCGGGAGCCCATGACGCAGGTCGAGTTGGCGTGGGCGTAGATGTCGACTTCGACGGGGGTGTTCATACTAGAGTGAAGTTAGCACAGTTGCAAATGTTCTTAAGCAAACGGAGGCTTACCCAATCACACCAAGACGGCGAATGATCTCAGGCGAGTTCGAGACCTGCTGCGAACGGAGTAGTAGCTTTGGTGCATAGTCCTCCCAGCCCTTGTAGAAACGCTCGAATCCCTCAGGCGAGAAACGGATCGATGTCGCAGTAGCGAAGTCAAGATTGCCAGAGTCGAACAGATCAAGGAAAGAGTCTTGCAAGACCTCAGTCCAGACCTTCAGGTTCTTGAAATTGGCACCTCCGGTCGCAAGACCCTCAACGACGGCGTTCGCAATGTTACCAATGCCGGACTGGAGAGGGAGAAGGTTCGCGGGTAGTCGTCCCTTGTTGACCTCGTGCTCCAAGAACTCGATGAGGTTACCAGCAATGGCCTTCGAGGTGGCATCCGCAGGAGTGTTGGGCTGCGTTTGATCGGCGTAGTCACTCTCGACGATGGCAACAACCTTCTCAGGGTCAACTGGGACGTGAGGTGTACCAATACGGTCCTCGGGAGACATGACAAGGTACGGCTTTCGGCGAGGTGGCAGATCTGTCATTGTGATGTCGTGAAGACCCTCGTAGTTGGGACTGGCGGTGTTTACTTCAATGATGATCTTGTCGGCCATCTGAACGAGTTCGGGTGTTGCGCCTACTGATGCACCGGGAATGATACCACCATCTTCTGTGATCGCAGATGCTTCCACAATGGTGACGTCCAGACGGTTCTGTGGCTTGTCGAGGGTGTAGAATCCGTACATCAGGTCCACAGGGAACATACTCAGATGCTTGTCCCAAAACTTGATGTTGCCGTTGTTGATCCCCTTGGCGATGTCCTTGCCGACTTGATGCGGCGATCGGCGGTTGATCATGTTGTTTCTCGCCCATCGGTTCTCAGTCTCTGCGCCAGACGATGCACCGACGAACAGATTGTACTTGAGTTTGCCCTGGAGGTTGTTTTTCTCGACATGTTCTGCGAGGGCAATTGGGATCTTCCTGAACAAGAATTGTTAGTCTCGAAGTGAAACCTTCAAATGCTGCATATAAGATTGCCAAGTCACTAAACTTCTCAACTCAAGATGGTGGAGTCGGAGATGTCTCGGCGATTCTGCCTGCCTTCAAACTTCCGCTCCCCCTCGGCATACTCTCGACACCATTCCACGTCACATCTCTACAAACCAAGCTCCAGACAATCCATCTCTTCCAATTGAAATCTCATGTCCTTTCGAACAGACTTGCCGAAACGAAAGGGAGCTCCACTCACTTTGGGTAGCCGACACCTGTGAATCCAGACCAGCCAATGTATGCATCATTGGGAAAGTGGTGAATCAGATCCTCCGCTTTCGCAATCTTCTTCAGATAACTAGGTCTCCTGACCCTAGCCTTCAGCGCTGCAGAGACCGACATGGTTGCTGCTCTCTCCTTCTGTCGGCGAAAAGCTTATCGATTGTCGAGATCAGAGGTCGGTGGTGGTTGGTGCTGAAGCTCCCTTGAATTCGCGTGAGCTCACCTGCACGTCAGGCGCGTCAAAACGAAATGCGAGGTTCTGGGGAAAGGATGGAGAGCAAAAGGGTCAATGGGGAAGGCTAGGTGGGACTCTGGAGTATTTAAATGTTTCGACATCATGACTAAGGGGTGCACGCGAAGCTGGAGCGTTGGTGGGCTCAGCCGATCCGCTGATTTGGTTGTTGCTGGACCCACGCAGCAAGGATGAGGTCATATTTGTTACGGACATCCCGCACGACCCCGGGTGGAGGGGCATGCAGGAACACCGATCGAGAAGTGGGATTGATATGAAGTCCCGAATTGGCTTATTGATGTACAGAAATCAAGTTGAGGCTCTTGAAATATCTGGGCAACGGCTCTGGTGTCTTGGCCTGGAATCGCAAGTGGGACATGGTAGGAGCTGCTCAAACTGTCAATGTAGAGCTCTGTGACGCAGTGCTATTTGCAATTGAGTTGTAGACCACCAGCGACATTCAGAGGGTACTCCAGGGTACGACTACAGGTTAAGAATGTTGTGTCGAGGATCTGCAGCTCATCTCTCGGCCGCAAGATCGGAGTAGATTCGGCGAAGCATTCGTATTGCCAAAGTTCAGGTCACCATGGTTCTCGTAGCACAAGCATTGTCAAGGTATGGTTTCATATTGTCGTTAATGGTCGTTGTTACTCCTAAGAATGCTCGCTAGATTCACAGGCAGGCCCATTGGGCTCAAAAGTATGATAAATAACAATGCAGGGCTCAATGGCCAGTATGTCTCTGATAAAGGACAACAATTGCAAAAGAAGTGACTTTCACAGTCTTCCTGATATGATGAGGTAAGAATATGCCTTCAATGCAACAAAGCAAGTGGGTATCACCGCACCACAACGCCGACAATGCAATGCGTCCGCCGAGCCTTAGAGATGAGGGTGTTGAAAGATCCTAGGAAGTGTAGGATGAGTTTTCCTGTCAGTTACCGTGCCGGCTGCGGAGCATATGGTCCGGCTGAGTAGTGACTTGAGGTAGGCATGGGCGGCTGATAGACCATCCGCCTATCTTGAGGTGGATATGCTTCGAACATAACACGCCGTTGAGGTGCTCCTTCTCGCAGCGAGCTGTGTCCGGCCTGACTGGTGTGGGGGAAGTATTGCGCGTTCTTTGGGCTGCTCATAAACAGTAATGTGTCGACAGCGTCCTTCTCCGCTTGCTGACTGGGCATGCGAAGGATGCCCGCTCGAGGTGTGGTTGGTGCTCTTTGACCGGCGCCTACATCACTGTGGTGCTTTCTTTGCGCTGATCCTAGCAATGATGGGGGTGGATGTGTAGTACTCGATCTACGCCTCCTTGCAGACTCAAACTCAGGGGCTGGAGCGAGCCCAAGCCCTACGTTTCCGCCTGTGATGGATATGAGGTTAGCAGCAGCGTTCGTCGCTGGCTTGTTGGTCGATCGCCAATATGCTAAGAATTGTCAACACTATGATCTCACAGTAGAGTTGTAGTACTGACTTGTATTGAGAGCATGTGACCGCACAGAGTCGGAGGTTGGAGACACCATCACTTGATCGGAGCTGTCAGAGATTGCACTTGGTCTCCGTCGATAGTCCGTGGTGGAAGGTGAGTCAAACGTGACTCGAGAGCCACCAGGTGCAGAGTTGGGCGATCCGCGCTGTGATTGGACTTCTTCTAATTCGTCAAGCGACTGCTTCTCCCAGCCGTTCTGTACTTTCACCATGGCATACGAGAGACGAGTCTTCAGTTGGGCGGATAGCTGCATGCGCGTTAGCCGCATATAGTTCATGCCTTGGAAGATGGCCACGCACCTCCCCAATTCGAGTGCTCGAGTGTGTATCCATGCTCTTGTTCCGCTTGTGTGCAGAGGTCTTTTCTGTTGGACTTGTTGTCGATCCATCACCCTTCACTGATCCATCTGCACTCCTCTTGAAGCCCTGAGTGGTGGGCGAAACTAGCGGCATGGGAGTTGCTGTTGTGTGACCGGTTTGCGGCGCGTTCGCAGCGGCTATGTCGATCTGTCGCACATCTGTTTTGGCGGCTTGATTATGGGCGCGACTTGTAGAGGCTGGCATTGGGACTTGTGTCGGTTTACTGTGACCTGCAGGGCCACAGGGCTCGGACGGTGAGGCTTCATCTTGATCCGAGGATAAGTTACTCGAGGTCGAGGCTAGAGCTGGTGCAGAGAAAGTGCTAGAGATCGTAGATACTACGCTCTCCTGTGATTCTGGCACATCCAATCTACGTGGCGTAGTAAGATCTATGGGGTGGGCAATTTCGGTCTCTGTGATGCATGTCGTAAGTGGACGCTCATCGCGATCGTGCTAGAGACGCGACTTACGCATCGTGGCGGCGGGGTAAGGTCCCAACGTGTAGATTGCAAGATACAACTTGATCCAGGTCCAAGAATCAATAAGAAACAATGGAATAGCTGAGCAGTATATGTAGACAAGGACCAGATACCCTGATGGCGGGGTGATTGATTGGGAGGGTTGGTCCACGGGCGTGTTCTCGAAGGCTTGGGCGCGTGCTGATGAGTTAAGACAGCCGTTCGCGTCACCCTAGAGAGGACCGAGCCTCAAACAACCGGACAGAGAGGCAGAACAGAGAACACAAGAGCGCAGAGCACTCAGGGGGATCCAGTGGCGCGTCGCGTACAGGTGAAGGGGAGAAGGGTGGTTCTCGACCTCGAGTATGCCTGAAGGATGCCGCGCGATCACGAGTGCCCCAGAACGCGCGTGCTTAGCGGTGGCGAGCTCCCGGCGCGGGTGCACGCGCGAGCAAGTGATTTGGCCAGATGCCTGGCTAAGCTCATGCAATGCAGCCGCCGCGACGGTTCGTAAGAGTTTTCCAGGCATCTGTGATGTGCCGCTCCTGCAGGTTGCTGCATGACAGAGAGCGTCAAACAGAAAGAGCTGCTTGTCTTGCGTTGTTCTCCGGTTCGTTTGTGCGTGATTTACAGACGCAATCAATTAACGATGCTCCACACACGCGTTTCTAAATACTCCAGGCAGCCGGCAACCACCGTATTGAACACGCAAACGCAGCAGCTTGCACGAATGGATAGTGTATGAGGAGGGTTTAGAGGTTGGCATTGTGGAATTGTGTTGCCTGCTGATTGACTATGACAGAGTTTTAAGGGTTTTTTGCGCTTCCATGTACCACGAAGTTGGGTCACATTGTCAATTGTAAAGAGCCGAAGTCTCTGCTTGAGCAACAGATGCATTCGTCAAGTTTCGCTTGCTGCGGCGCTATGTAAATCCTGATATCATGTACAAACGTCCTTCGTATTCAATCCATCTGTACCTACTGAGGTATCTCAAAAACGTGCAGTCCGTCAAATCACACAAGAACACTCCCACAACGCCTGTTGCAAACAAAGGTACACGCATTCAGAAAGCGTAACCGACACCGCTGGCTTTGCGGTGGGTCAATCCATGGTCGTTCCATGCTCCACCACGGCCCTCCTCTGCGATCTTCCCGCTCACGTCACGTCTGCGGCCTGGTGTACCAAGATCTGAGTCGTCGAACTCATAGGGGTTGACGTAGTCGATGCCGGACCTGCTAACAACACGCGGCGAAACAGCCTTCACGGGTGTGTGGTTGAATTCGCCAGTCTTGCGCACACTCGTATATGACTTCTTGTCCAAGCTGAAGGGTGCATTCTGCGCCAGGATGTTCTTGACGGGCGAAGAGTTGATTGTGTACTGTGCGGTCGCACTCGGGAGATGGTCGGGCTGGTTCTTGAACGAACCCTTCTTTGGCGAGGTGGCAGGAGAGTTTGAAGCCGAGTCACCATTCCTGATGCCGTGCGCTGCAGCCTTAAGGTCACCATAGTATCGCGACTTTGGTGTGCTGCCACGTGAGTGGGAGCGGCTGAAGGTGGCCTCTGTGGAGATTGAAGTTGTTGTCTGCGTGCGCTTGAGACTCGAAGGAGGCGGTGTGTTCTTCTTGGTATCGAAGTTGGGGATCGGCGGAGGAGTAGGTTGAGGAGTCGGTGGGTTCATGCGCAAAGGTTGAGGGATCATCGGTCGGTCAACCTCATCCTCAAAATCTGAGACATCGTATGAAGAAACCGTAGTGTAGCCCTTCTTCTGGCCAAAAGTAGACTGCTTTGGTGCCAGATAGCGGGTGTCGTTGCCCTGCTCATCATTATCATCAGGATGAACGAACCAGTTGTCGTTCTGCAAATCTTCACGGCTACTCTTCTCAAGAGCGATGTCACCGGTAGCAGTGGGTTTATCGTTACAGGCAGTGGTAGGAGGCGTGTAGAAGTCCTGCTTGGACGAGGATGTGACGTAAGAGTTATTCCTGTCGTGTCGCTGCATGTTTGCTTGCTGGACAAGGAAAGATTTACGTTGAGCTAAGGTCTCATTGTCAACGTTATCATCCTGGCGATAGAGATCATCACGGTGAGCCATGCTTGTTCGAAACTGGCGAGCTGACCGAGGAGTGTGCGGCGAATAGGCTGTTTCCGAGTTGGTACGAGTATGCATGAAAGCCATTTGTGTCTTAGTGGGACTCGAGACGTCCTGCGAAAGCAGTGGGTCAGATTGAGAGTTCCTGTCAACAGAAGTTGTGCTTTGGGCACTGAAGCGCTTCTCATTGTCAAGGAAAGGTGTGATAGCGGAGATCGACGAGTTCTTATGCTTGTGCTTCGACTTTCTGCGAGTCAAGTTGTCTTCAAGAGGGTTCATATCAGGTGGTAGCTTCGTGATCCTCCTGAAGACAATGACGAGATACATGTCGATAAGCACCGAGAGCAGATGGATACCTGCGGCAGTTGTCGCAGTGAGCCATGTTGTGAGGAGGATCTTGTTCGTCTTGTCGTCAGTTGGGAACAAAGTCCTCCAGCGTCCCACAGTTCCAGCTTCCATATCGGCATTCCGGTGCGAAAGAAGCAGAGTGTAGACGTAGAACGGGATGAAGCCGGCATCGGTGACCAAGGCGAAGAAGTGGTAGCTGGCTGAGCTAGCCGGAGGTCGCGACGTGGGACTACGAATGAGGTGGTAGATGGCATACAGACATACTACAATATCGACACCGGGCTATACTGGTCAGTCTTTTGCCCTCTCTCATGTCCAATACTTTCACATACCGGGATCCTCATGATCCATCCTTCAGTGTCCTGCGCACCGCGAATAAAAATGCCACAGAGTAGCAGTCCCACGGCGCCCAAGAGACTGCACACACGGAAGAAGAGCTGTGTCCATCGCGCAATCTTGATCCACAGCTTGGTCTTTGGGCTCATGGGCTTGGCGTCGGTCTTACCATATGGTAAGATAAGGTAGCTATCCGGATGCTTGTTGAAATTGACCAAGGGACCATCCTGCTTCTTCTTCGGGGGCGAGGGCGGCGTGCGACTGGCCATGGTCACCGCCTTGGGGTTGAATTCGTTCGGGACGTCGTTCATCGACTGCCTCTCCGGCGCCGAGTAGAGGTAGGGCTGCCAGCGGCCCATGATGGCGACTCAGGCAGGCAAGGAATGATGGCCTTCCTTACGCGACCTTCGGAAAGGAAGGTGAGAGCGTTCGCTTAGCACAGGAATGCTTGCGATGAACACATGGGTTGCGCGAGGATCTGGGGAGCTATGTAGTAAATACATCGTTGCCAGGACAACGGTTGGCTGCGAACTTCCCGTGCCGGTTTGCCCATGACGTACTGATTCGCGGATAGGACGGGCGTGTTCCTGCATTGGCCCAAATCGCTTCAACGCTTTTGAGTTCTAGCGCTCCAGGAACATGTGGGGCGCCGGCGATACTCGTGCCTTAGAGAGCGCATGTCCAGGCGAATTCCATGTTTGTCGGTCGTTCGACGCGCGAACAGGCCGAGGCTCGACCTCAGCTTGACAAATCGAGACGAGTGTGACTCAAGTCAAGAACTGAAGTGGCTCAGATGTCTCTGGTGTGAATGTGATTGAAGTGGATATTAGTTCAATCAATGCATCGAAGTCGACATTGAGGTTCGGCGCGTTCTTAGTCATCCGTTGAAGTTGTCCGGTTGATGACATCGCCCAGGCATCTGACCCTACGCAGGATGATACCCATGAAACGCCTGCTTCCGCCGCCATATGTCTGCATCAGCTGCACTCGACGCATAACAGCTCGATCTGCGTGCGCAACACGTGATAATGGCTCCCCTCAGCCATCACGAAGCTATAGTAGCGTCGCTGCGACACCGTCACGACCGTTGAAAACTACCACCAAGTTGGCAACAACTCTCTTACCCGCCCCTCACAACGCATACAGCACCGCTGTACCTCCACGAAAAGGCTTGCGCATAGCCATCATAGGATCCGGGCCAGCCGGCTTCTACACAGCCCATCGCCTCCTGCACAAAGTACAAGATGCCGTCATCGACATGTACGAACAGCTGCCTGTACCATATGGTCTTGTACGGTTTGGAGTAGCACCGGATCACCCAGAAGTCAAGAACTGCCAGGATACGTTCGAAGAAGTAGCGCAGTCGCCGCGTTTCAACTACATTGGCAATGTGCGCGTAGGCCACCACATCGAGCTAGCAAAGCTCAAACCACATTATGATGCCATGCTGTTCTCATATGGCGCGGATGAGGACAGAAGGTTGGGGATACCAGGGGAAGATCTCGAGGGCGTATTCTCGGCGAGAGCGTTTGTGGGATGGTACAATGGGCTGCCGCAGTTTCATAACTTGAAGCCAGACCTGCAGAGCGGAGAGCACGCTGTGGTTGTTGGGCAGGGAAACGTAGCGTTGGATGTTGCACGCATCCTTCTTGCACCTCTTGATCATCTCAAGAAGACAGACATCACCGAGCAAGCTATTCAAGCCCTGTCAGAGAGCAAGATCAAGCATGTCAGGGTGGTGGGTAGACGTGGCCCGCTACAGGTAAGAGTACAGCCTAGCATCATGGGGATTTGTACTGATTGTTTACAAGGTTGCCTTCACAGTCAAAGAAGCTCGCGAGCTGATGAAGATTCCATCCATTGCCTTTCACGATATCGATCGATCCTTCTACCCAATAGAAATCAAGAAGCTGCCCCGAGTTCAAAAGCGCACCGCTGAAGTCCTGCTGAAAGGTAGCACAGCTACACCAGAGGAGGTCGAACGGTCATGGACTCTTGATTTCCTGAGAGCACCTACTTCCATGAATGCCGAGCAAGGATCAAATCATCTATCGTCGATGACCTTCAGGAAGCAGCAGTTTGTACCGGATGCTGACCCACTGGATCCCTCTGCACGCGTACAACCGACTGAGGATGACATCACAGTTCCTGCGTCCCTCGCCTTCCGTTCTGTGGGCTATAAATCGACTGCTCTCCGTGGTCTGTCCGACCTAGGCGTGCCTTTCGACTCGAAACTGGGCATCATACCAAATGATGTCCATGGACGAGTTATATCTCCAGATGCTGGCCCTGGCAGTTTGACAGCTGGTCATATCTCTGGCTTGTACTGTGCAGGATGGGTAAAGAGAGGTCCCACTGGGGTCATTGCTAGTACTATGCAAGATGCTTTCACATCTGCGGACGTCATTGCGTACGATTGGGAGAACAACGCAAAGTTCCTGAATGATGCTCATGGGGAAGACAAGAGCACACACCTAGGGTGGGATGGTGTCAAGGCTGAAGTAGAGGCGAAAGGCGTACGACCGCTCAGCTGGAATGACTGGAAGAGAATCGATGAAGCAGAAAGAGCACGTGGGAGGGAGAAGGGCAAAAAAAGAGAGAAGTTTGCAAGTGTAGCCGAGATGCTCCAGGTTTTGGATGCTTAAGCGCAGTCAGCCTGCAGGCGTACTTCGCCTCGACTTCGCCAAGTCGTGACTGTGCACATAACGCCTACATTGTGATGAAATCACTCGCCGTCTACATAAGCACCTTGGTCCTGGCCTCTGAATTCGCAACGGCTCTTAACATGCCAAAGATGCAAAAGTCATTCTTCATCATGGGGGCTGCAATACACCCCACATGGACGGCAATCGTCATCCTCGCGTGGCTGCTGATCTCTTGCTACGACATCAAAAATCTCATCACCAAGATACGCACTTCACTATTCGATTAGACCTTCCTTTTCTGCAGAACTAGGCCAGTAGAGGCCCTTTAAAAGCTTACCAGGCTATACCTGATCCTCCAAAAAAGATAGCGCTTGTAGAATCAACAGTTTCCGTTATCAGGAAATGCTCAGAGGGCCTACGGTAGAGTTCGAAGTCCATCGCGACACGCACAGCACTACACGAAAGACATGCTGCGGGCGCACTACAAGCATATTGCTGTGTTTGGCGCACTTGATCCAGGTTGTTCTGACAATATATCTCTGCTCAAGACGTCTTGCTCTAGATACAGCGTCGCTGTCAGGCATGGGGTTGCCTATTTCCACCACCGATGCTAGCTCTTCTACGATGACTCTGGCTGGTACCCGAGCATTCAAGATATCTCAGCTGGGTGTGCTTATCGTTTGCATACACATTCCCCTTCAGCTACTTCCTACTCGTTGGACGTAAACCGCCAAAGACCACTTCTGGAAATATAGGTCACGTCTGCTACCGCGATCTGTGGTCTGGACCATTTTCTTTTTTTTTTTCACGACACTCGACCTCATCGCGGGTTCATCTCGTACACGCGACCTCCCAATTTACGGGCTCCTGTGACGCTACAAGACAGGCTTACTCGGGGCTTACATTATGCCTGTCATACTTGGGGCTTACGCTATGCTTGTATCCATATCCTGGCTACTAGGTTACCTACCGGTCTGGCTGGACACGTTTGCTTCTACGCTAGTACTGCAGTACTACTCAACCTTCAACATCAACCGACAGTTTCCTGCCGTGTACCATTTCGTGAATGATGAGCCCAAAGGCATCCGTACGACATCTGTGAGCGGAGATCGCGCCGAAGATGCTTACGCATTGTATATATTCTGGTACTTTGCGCCGGGCATTAGATATATCCTCTACAAAATTGTCAAGTTAGGCTCGAGCATGAACAACCAAGCGGAACGTATGTCGCAATCAGTCATTGCGACATCAGGGTGCGTTTACACCACAGAGCTCTACTTGTGGATGTGGGAAGATTTTGAGGGTCGAAGAGATAATAACATACACAAGCATCACCAGAGCCATATCCGAGCGTAAAAGATCGCAGATGCACTTAGGCTCTGTTTAGGTTAGCCAAAAGCTAAACTCAAGACTACAAGATATCGTGGCTACATCAGACAAACACAAAATTTGCGCTGAAGAGTTCCAGCCTTCGTTTTTGGAAATCAAGAGTTTGTTGAACATCGTGCATTCGCTATCCTAGATTTGCATCCATGTACCTAACATAACCTCCAAGTGTCAACGAACCCTTCCAGATGAACGTTGTCAAGATGAAAGAAGACGCCATCATCTGAGACTAGTGGTGGTAGCGGGACTTTTCAGGGCACCGATTGAACTCGCCGTGACACTTCTTACACTGCAGTCACGTCAGTAAAATTTCGATGATCCAAACACCTTGAATTCACCTCTGGCGTGCGGTGGCACACGTGCTCACGGCAGGTCTGCTTGCAACCCTCTTGACCCTGGGTGTGACCGTTCTGCATCATCATCAGTGCCGCAACTTCACGTCAACTTGAATGTGTGGTGGCTCACCTTGAAGCAGAAGTCGAGCATGCCGGTGCAGTAGTTACAGTCGATAGTGCCCTGGGGCGTATCGCGAACAACCAGTTCTGGCGCAGCCTGCGCAGCTGAAATGGCGGACACGGCGGCGCTGAGGGCGAGAGCGTACGGCATGATCGTGATCTTCATGTTGTTTGTTCTGCGAACGTTCGTTGTCGAGTTGTTCGGGATTCGAGGGTTTCCAAGTGACCAAGAAGTCGAGCGGATATTGTAGGTAGCTGGGGTTGAAAAGGAGTGTGAAAGTCGATTGACCGTGAGCGAGTGTGAATCTGGAGAGGAGAAGGTGGATGCGCAGCACTGTGGAGTGAAGTTGCGGTCGGCACTAGTGGGGCGGTAAACAAACGAGCGTGGAAGGAAGTAAGTGAAGGTGGCTGCTAGTGTCGTTGGTCTTGGAGACGACAATAACGACTGCTCTTGAATGACAACTCCAGACTGTTGTTAGCGACACTGCGACACCTACGACAAAGTCAAGAGTAGCCAGCAAACAAACGCTTCACCCTGAGCGCTCACCACCCTCGGCTCCGGCGTCGTCTACCGCTTGCACAACGCAGCGAGGATGAATCATTCGCAGTCTGCGGATAATTGAATTGCAGGATGTCTCGGTATATGTACGTGTCAGTTGTTTGAGGTTGACGAGCTCGCGTCACCTGTGTAGCACTTACTGTGGTCACTACCGTCTTCACATGATGCAAAGGTCGTACACTGCGCGTTCAGGGTCGATTTTGAGCCTGTAATCTTGTCGATGATACATTCTGTTCGATGATCGCGCCGACTTCGACATTCGCTCTTGCCTCCCGCAAAACACTTTCGAACAGACCGCACGCCAGCTTCGAACACATCTAGAGATTGAGACAGACCACAATAGTGACTGGAGCGCAACTTGGCGACTTCTCGCACACACTTCAGTCTCCAAACGCCAAGGCTAATGACTTTTAGAAGGCTACAATCACCCCTTCTTACCATGAATTCAGGATATGCAGACTAGATGTTGCCTACACTGCTCCTTTCGAGGTGGAGGAACGACACCTATAGACATGGTGTGGCATGAACACCAAAATTAGACGTCAAGATCAAGGACAGCCAGACTTCGATGACGGTGAGACACGACCCTGAGCAAGATGTTCTTAGCATGCTGGTTGGTCACCTTCCTGGGTTCAGGGTCAGACATCGCAGACCACACCTCGCAAAGAAGAGTCGACACTCACACCTCGCATGTTCTCTAAGATAAAATCGAAGGTTGAGACACCGTGTAAGCCATGTTCTCTCGAATCCCTGACTACTTCCGCAGCCGCTTTGATCCGCTGTACTGCAACTGTTGCGATCATCACATCGAAATCATGTCTGCCAAGAACGAGACGACTGAGGGTAAGGCGACGAAGAAGTTACTCCAGGAGTGGTGTGCGTCCTTGGGACAGAATAAGAGCAAGATCGAATCTCAAAAACCCCAGGCTACTGATACCAAGGTCAGCAAACAGCAGCGGTTCAAGAGATATATATGCATAGGAAGGAGGGGGGGACGCGAAGTACAAAGCATGCTCAACGATCCAGTGATCGCACAGAGCGCGTTCGTCAAAGGCTCCGACCCAGGTAAGTAACTACACACCCAAATGATAAACACATATACTTACTACGATAGACTCTTCCAGAACCCGCATCCAACACTCCATAGACTTAATCTTCACTTCCATGACCGAGTCCGACAAACTCCTCCAATCGCTCACAAACCCATCCACGCAATGCTTCCTCGTCCACCTCGCCTCCGACCTAAACACCCAAGGATCCTTCCTCTCCAAGCTTCATAAGCTACCAACCGAAGCCACCCAGCTAGATGAATTTGCGAGTCTCAGCTATGCATCCTCCTGGCTGCAGTCCAGCCTCATCCTGATCCGCGACTCCTACTCTTTCGGCTCAGCAGGACTGCAGATGCCATTTGTGCCCCTGGAAACTGAGTACCAGCCTGCACGTGCGAGGGCCAAGGTATTACAACGACGGTATCCAGGTGAGCAGGTTGTGATCGCTACGCTAGATCTTGTGGCACTGAGACAGGCAAAACGCGTAGCCTCAGCCGAACATGCGTTCAAGATGCTGAGAGTCCCGATGGCGGGAGTCGACTTTTCACAGCGGCTGCTTGTGTGGGCTGAGGATGGTAAAACTGGGGGTGTTGTGCAGGGTTTGCGGGATGCGGTATTGGCCGTTGGGGAATGGACGGAGAAGGGGAACACTGACGAGACGGAGGACGCAGTTGGAACTAAGAGCAAGGCTGTTGCGACCGAGGGAGTTGCAGAGGATGGTGCGAGCGGAATGGGTCAGTCGAAGTCGGTGAGGGAGCCGAGGAAGAAGGGTTCTGTGGTGACGAGCTGCACTACTTCCGAAAGCTCGACGACTGGGAGGCTGAACTTGGGCGATTTGTTGGTGGTTGACGGAGGAGGTATGCGACGTAGTTGCTTGTTCTGATCAGAAGGCCACTGTGCACAGGATTCGACTTTACAATGTGTATTAACGCAATGTTATTTGAAGGAGTACCGACCTTTCAATTATCAAGTTCGAAGGAGAACTACAACTCAAGAACCTCCTGCACCACATCTTCCACAACCTTCTTCCAGCTCGCCTTCGGTGGCGCAAACCACTCCTTAAACACCTCCTTCAACACCTTATCCCCAAGCGTCATATGCTCGCCCTCTATGGTCTTGAAGTGAAGTCCACCCTTCTCATCCAACTTCTTCAATCCAATCCAATCCTCCTTGTAGATATCCCTATCCCTCAACTCCACCACGTCTCCACTCGTCAAATTCGTCTGCGCAAACCACCCTGTCTCCTTTGGGATAACCGTCGTATCGTTCTCAAACACATACATGACGAAATTACCCAGCTGCGCGAGATTCTGCGCATACGTGACATTCTTGAGCGCGCGCTCATTGTTGATGTCTGCGAGAAAGTTGCTGTTGGCGAGGTACTCGTCTGTCGGCTCGCCCGTGTCCTCATCAACAGCTTTGAAGTACTGCGCCGGCACGAGGTGGCCTTGCACCCAGGCGCCCCAGGTATTTGCTTTAAGCAGTCCGATGTAGCCCTTGCAGAGCCAGTCGGTAGGCTTGCAGAGCTGGTACTTGGCGATGCCATTGTGTTGGCTGCCGAATGTGACGAGGTTTCTCACTTGGATGCCGTTGGCACCGCCGCAGCGCTCGACTAGGCCGCGCAGGAATTGCCCGCCCTGCGAGAAGCCGAGGGCGTTGACGCCAGGCGCGGAGGAGAGGATGGGGTCGGCGGTAATGGCGGCGCAGACGGTGGCTATTTGCTCGGTGACGTTGCCGAGGAAGGTCGCAGTGCGGTCGGAGGAGGCATCTTCGTCGAGCCGGATGATGTAGACGTAGGTTCCCGGGTTTGTTTCTGAGGCAAGAGAGGCGACTTCTGCGAGGCCGTCGGCGGCGTAGTTGTCGCCTAGGCCGTGCCAGATGAGGAGAGGGAGAGGGTCGCTGGGGGGCGAGGAGGGTGAGGCGAGAACTCGTGCGCTGAGTAGCAGCGCTGACAGCGATAGCGATTGCAGCATGTTGGCAGGTTGTGGTGTCTTGTCGTTGCAATTTGAAGGCGCGCCGCAACGTATGTCGTCAGCGACGCGCCAGGGCCGAGGCACGCCCATAGCTTCGAGTTGATGGCGCGCTGATCGTCTCAGCATTAATGCCTCTTATGATAGTGGATCATTGTCGCCAGGTCTTTAGTTGATATCTGCTGTACTACAGATCTTTCAAGTCGACGCATTACTCACCAAAGGATTGAAGGTCTCATGAGATTCTCTATTGATCGACTTAGAGCGGACAACATGATAACGGTCTACACAGCAGCTTCAAAGGTTACAACAAGATCATAGACAGCGCAGCAGAGTAAGCTACTTACCTCCAGAGGCAGAGTAGCAATTCTGGTAAATTTTCGGTGAAGTGCTGAAGGACTCCAAAAGTATGCTCTCATCAACATGAATGACCTCCAATAGACTGGAAAGGATCAGAAACGCAGTAGACCATATGTTGGGAACGTAGAGTAACATAAGGATGTCAGAAAAGTATCCCTAGATTCGCAAATGGTATTCTGCCCAATATGCAACACATCTTTTGAGCTCCCTAACGCCGATGCGCCGTCATATGCAATTACTCATGTCTCAACAGCTCATGCAATCAACGATGTCTGTACTGAAGACAGCGCATCCTGCTTCAATGCTTTCCTCTTCTCCTTGCTCAAAGAGCTCTTCTTCGCAGGTCCGGCCTTCTTCGCCTTCTTGGCCTCCCTCTTTGCCTTCTTCTCCGCCAGCTCGTCCTCGTCGAGCAGCTCCTCCTCCCACTCGTCCCACTTGCGCTTGGTCTGTGCGGTTTTGCCCTCGCCGATGCTCTTCTTCTGGAATGGCTCGTCCAGCACCTGTGAGTCGTCGACCCACAGCTCATCAGCGAGCCAGATGGGCAGAGCTTTTGTGGCAGGGCCCTTGATGTGCAGGCTGCGAACGTTTCGCCAGCCTTGCTCGATGTGCTTGGGAATGATAGCGGCGATGATGGCTTCGGTGTTCTCCTTGATCTGAGCAGCGGTCTGAGAGAGGTTGCCGATCTTGATTGAGGTGTTGGCTGAGGCGCTCATGCTGAGATATGTTGAATTCAGCGCAGTCTCGATCTCCTTTGCGACACCCTGTGCTGTGCCAACCACGTTCTGAGGCTCCTTGTCCTTCTTCGCACTCTTGTCGACGTATGCGCCAGCGGTCAATCTGATCGGAATCGGACGCTTAGACTTGCTGCCGTAAAAGACCTTGCCAAGAAAGTCGGCGACAATCTTGATAACGCGTTCGTCGACCATGAAGATGTCGTAGTCGGCGAGAAGAGCGCGCTTCTGTTCGAAGGACTTGAACTTCTTCTTCAGCTTCTCAACGCCAAGTACACGGCCAACTCTTTCGCGAAGTGCGGCAGGGAATGCGTCCGAGGCGACAAGATCCTTGTATACTCGCTGAGGATCCTTGGTGAAGATGCAGATCTTAGCGTCGTTCGCAATGATGGGGTGAGGCAGAACACTATGTAGCTGTCAGCATATAATCTGGCGCATTCTGTAGCGTGCAAACTGACATCTTCGTAGGCTTCAGGCTGTTGGTATTGCTGACGTGCTTCTTGGTGGAAACGCTGAGGAAGATGGGCTGATCGTTCTCCTCGGCCTCGTCCTCGTCAGCCATCAGATCCTTGGTGCCGACTGCCTCCTTCTCCTCCTTGTGCTTCTTCATGTGCGCAACGAGCGCATTCGCCGCTCGCTCAACTTGCGCCGGGTCCAGCTGGTAAGGTGTCTCATTTTGCGTCTTGGTAATGAGCGGCACCTCTGCCTTCTTCTCGACTTTCTTTGTTACTTGCTTTGATCTGGCCATTGTTGCGGTGTATCGTTTTGGAAAAGTTCGATCTTCGAATTTGGCAATCAACTAGACCCTGGTCGCACCTCTCAACTTTTTCGTCGGTGTTCGGAAAAACTCTAGAAACCGCGACCCACACGAGCGGGGCTGGTTCACGCCTACTCGTTCAGGAAACTCTGCGATTGCGTTGGCCAATCAGCGCGTTAAAGGCTTTTAGCGCACAAGCACACGACACGCTCGATCGCTCGCAACGCAGAAGATGATTCCATGCATGTTTTTCACAGGCATTACTATCATCCTGCGATATCACTCCTCTAATTCACGTCGAGAATCCTTGCCATGGAGAATACAATTTCAGAGAACTCTCCTTTAGCAGCAAGCATGCTTGTAACGCGCGAACGACTCAAGATGTGGAGTAGCTTCTAGGACAGTTAAATGTCATCTCAAGATGACTGCATTGGCATCCGTCCTCGGATTGATGCACACGCCGCATTTCTTACACAGCTGATGACTGGGCACAACAATTCTCTCAGGCTCTTTTCACGCGTTATACACAGCCCTGGAGGTATCCAGCGGAAACAAAGGCGGCGCAGTGCACCGGCCTTACCAAAGTTTCTCGACGCGTCAAGGTATACCGCCCGTCGCGTCTGCCTCGTTGCTCCACTAATGTAACAAGCTGCGTGTTCTGCGCGCATCCTCCGTGTTCAGCTTCACGGCCCGATGCAGAGAAGTTTTTGCATTGCGTGACGTTCGCTCTGCATGCGTCTAGTCTTGCCAGTTCCACTTAGGCTGGACAACTATCTGGCTTACTGAGTCGCAAGAAACTATCGACCGTTGCCGCCGTGCATAGCACAGCTTGAATACCTCCTACGTATGTCTGATGTGAGGTGCTACGCTGAGCTTACGGGTTGATTGCTTTGCTTCCTGCATTGCAGCAGGGTGCCCTGGGTAAGCATTGTACACGCGTCGAAAGCTTCACCTTCCATTTCTATATCGAGAGGATTCGTTCGGAAATTGGCGTCTCAGAACTCCAAACTACAGTGATATTTGAGCCAAAGTGACGTCTACGTGCTAGCTACGTGGAGACTGTATGTTCGACGTGTGGAGTGCTGTCAATTGACAGCGGTGAATTAGCAAATACATGCAGCACAGAGGGGCTGGTACACGGAGTGAAAATCAAGTTCAAGACACAGCCGAGCGCGAACCTGATGTAATAGGTGTGTTCTTTTGTGCTCGTGCACAGGGCTTATGAACGAACGGAGATGTGGTCGCCGAAGACTACCGCTGAGAAGCGCGTGCAAGCAGATAGAAAGAATAAAAAACAGTAACTATTCAGAGTGAAGCAGGGACAAAACAGCAGATCGTCACAATTATAATCAAAGCCAACAATCGGCAAGCTTGCAAGGGAGAAAGTTGTGTTGGGTGAATTCCTGGTTCTCCACACGGCCTGAGCTCCTACGCGCTACCGTATCGAGACCTGACCTCTCTTGTCTCCACACCCGTGAACCGCGTCGACGTGCCTCAAAATCGTGTCTGACCTGATGGCCGCTTCTCTTTGACCTCTTTCCTAGCCCTGCACGAGTTCTTTCTCAGCTCTCACTCCTTCGACATTGTCCAGTGCACCCGGCATCACGCACGGCTAGCCGCCCTTGGAACACGTCCACACAGGTCATAGACGTCGACACGCCGCGTGCCTCGCGTCTTGAGCTCCTCAGCAGGCAGTATGGACTCCAGTCCGAGCAAGCTGGCGCAGCAATTGCCCTCGGCGTCGACGCCCAAGTCGCTCTCGACGCACTCGCAGAAGCCGTCATTGCTCCCCGCATTTGGTGAGGACAACTTCTCGTCATCGCCGTTTCCGCGTCCTGGCTCCTCCAAACGCAAGTTCGAAGAAGACTCGCCTTCGTTCGCGAGACAGCAGCTCAAGTACTACCCTACCCCTGTCCCTACCTCGTCGACTGGTATCCTCAACTTCTCGTCGCCGCGTCACGTAAGGCCGGTCCTGCAACGCGCCGTGTCTGCCCTCTCTGAGCGGACCCCTCTCGGCGCGGTGCCCACCGTCGACCTCCCCGGGAATGGAGAATTGCTCCGTATGGGAAGGTCATCCAACTCGGCAGACTATCAGCTGTCCACCAACCGCCTCATCTCACGCGTTCACGTCCAAGCCGCGTACCACGTGCCCAATTCGACCTACCCCCGTGGCCACATCCATGTCGAGTGCTTAGGATGGAATGGAGCAAAGATCCACTGCGGTGGCCGCGTATTCGAGTTGGCGAAGGGAGACACGTACGTCTCGGAAAATCCAGAAACGGAGATCATGTTGGATGTTCAAGACACCCGTGTCGTGATTGCTTGGCCTGCCATCCCAGTATCAAAGTTCTCGTGGGAGTCTGAGGAAGAGGACATGCCCACACCCACACGCCGTAACACACAGGGTGCCTTCGACTCTAGTCCTCCTGTCATTCCCCGTTCTCCAGTCTCGCAGAGCCCGATGCGTCAACCTGTTTTTGAGGCACTTGGTCCCAACGCCCCGGCTGGTGGTGTTCAGGTGTTCGAGGACGCCGATGCTCAAGATGAGGGCTCTACCCTTCTTGACCCAGAGAAGACATTCATTCGTCCTACTGTTTCACCCATTGGCTCGAGCCAGGAGGCCGATACGAAGGATACCAAGTCCAGCTTTACGTCATCATTCAGCGAGGACGACTACTCTGACAACGACGAGGAAAACGATCCTGTTGTCCATTCTTTCGGGCCTTTCGGCCAGAACCTCCTCGGCGGCCTCGAGTCATTTTCTACTACTACACCTGGCCTTGGAAACACTCCACGACCTCCCCGTGTGCCATTGGCCTCACCGTCTGCAAAGCGCTCTTCCGTCGAGGCTGTCCGCTTCAAGGAATCGCCCATCAAGAACCACGTCATCAACCAGCTGGCGTACTCTCGCGTCCATTCCCACCCTCTGTCGACGATTCATAGCAACCTTCCTGCTGAGCTCAAAGCTTGCGTCAGCAAGATCAAGAGCGCTGAGGACCTAGGAGAGCGCAGTGGTTCGACCACACCACTGCCTGAACTGTCGCAGTCTGATTTGAGGAAGATCTTGGAACAGACTTCTTGCGTTGGAGAAATCCCTCGCTCAGGCAAGGATGCTGCCGGCAAGCCGCTTGAGAGCGAGTTCTACTACATCCCTGAGATGGATCCTGACCAGATGAGGCGAGAGACTATCACCGCTGGCATGCGCAGCACTGGTCTACGCTCTGTCAGGAAGACACACAAGGTACGTCACATCATGATATAGTACTCACTGCCCTTACTGACTGCTCGTAGCAATACTACTGGAAGAAGCCACGCGTATGAGCACTTCTTCTCTGCTGTCACCCAGACCCACGTCCATTCCGAAAAGACCACCACGACCTCCACGGATAGCAGCCGTCCCGTCAATATCTGCCCACAAACTATACGATGTTCCGATTTCTCAATGCATAGCGAGGCGTTTCCGATACCACTTTTTCTACTTGGTGTCAGTTCTCGATGTTTCGACTACCTTTTTTATTTTTCGTCTTTATGTACCACCATCTATCAAATTGCATAATTGGATTACACTTTCTGTTGGATCGTCACAAACAGATCTTTGGTAAGCGCGCCCGCTTACGTTGTCTACAACACCGTCACTGACCTTATGCAGGATGCCTTCGATTCGCTTCCCACTTTTCGTCTTCTCCGATGCAGAGCTAGCTCTTCTATTCTTCGACGCAGGTCGGTTCGCACGTTCTGAGAGTAGAAAAAGCATGTCCCGGCAGGCGACCTCTGTTTGCATGTTTCAATGTCTTTGGATGAGTTATGAGGATGCGGCAGTACACGGTGGAAAAGTTGTTTTGGAGGAATGTTGCGGTGGTCGAGAGTCGTTGCGTAGCGTTCAGCGCAAGTTCAGAGCCATAGTCCGAATGCGAGTTACTTGTCATTGTCTTCACAACACCCTCGTGTAGCTGAGCGCAAAGGCTGCAGAAACACACAAAGAACGACCGTGACGTCGCAGCGATGCGATGCAGATGCGAGCTCACGTGACAGCAGTGCACAGTAGGCGAACCCTTGAGGTGGTGGTGATTGCTTCATGATATTCTCTGGTCAGGATCCTAGGGACAGTTCTGTGCAAGAAGGAAAGGTAGAATCGTATTCACTCTACAAGCCCCAATCCCATCATCATGCTCCTTAGCTGAGTGATAAGCACAGATAAGACTCCATGTGCAAAAGCGAACAGGTCTTTATCGTATGACTGTCCGTCGCATGCATTCGTCGCATTGGTTCCACCTCGACCGACCCCGATCTCGCCAGACGCCGTTGTGCGAATGATTTACTTGAGCTTCTTCTTGGGACGGAGCTGGTTGGTGTGTCCGCACTTCTTCTTGCGCTGTGGAGGTTGTTAGCCATTATCGTCCCGTGGACTGAGGTCTTGCTCATCACGTCGGCATGACGGAAGAGTGGTGGGTACGTACGCAGTTGACAGCCCTCGGCGGCAGACGGGCGTAGCACTTGCGGCAGATCATCTTGTCGCAGTTGTACTTGGAGGCAAGGGCCTTGAGCGAGGGCTCGATGATGCCACCACGGAGACGGAGGACCAGGTGGAGAGTCGACTCCTTCTGGATGTTGTAGTCGGAGAGGGTGCGACCGTCCTCGAGCTGCTTGCCAGCGAAGATCAGACGCTGCTGGTCCGGGGGAATGCCCTCCTTGTCCTGGATCTTGGACTTGACATTGTCTGGCTAAAGTTAGTCTCCTGTTTCGTCTATTTCCTCCCACAGCCACCAGCGAATCCAATGATGCTCCGTTTGATGCGTGCGCGATGTGTTTGCGGTGGCGTGGCGAGATTGAGAGGTGTGCGTACCGATGGTATCAGAGGACTCGACCTCAAGAGTGATGGTCTTGCCCGTCACTGCGATCAATTAGTATCGTATAGGCGACGCCTGGGTCGATTTGGGCGACGTACGGGTCTTCACGAAGATCTGCATAGTGAACTGCGAACGAAAGTCAGTAAAGAAGAAAGACAGGCGCGCAGACGGAGTAGATATGCGGCTGCTTCGAAGATCTGGATAGACTGTCGTCGCGGATGCAGGAGATATGCGGCGACTTCGAAGATCTGGATATGCTTACCTAGACTGTCGTGAAACTGGTCGGTTAGTAACAAGGACAGCAAAGGCGAGGTTGACGGTGGTGAATTTCGAGAGTGTGGGCGGCAGTTAGCTTGGCGGCACTTACCGCTTTCGCCTAACGCTTCTTCTTGTTTTGCCACCTTCACCCCACCAAAGTCGTCGGCCGACCCCAGCATCAAGTCTAGCCAACAACAAGAATATTCGAGTGCATACAGAAGTGCATTGATTACTGTTCTTGTGGCAACTAGATACCATTATGTGCTCTTTGGTAGCAAGGAAAGTCGCATACAAGGGCGTTTTTCTCCAAATAAAGAGAGATACTCTGTGCAACTCTGAAAGCAATCTGTACAAAACTAGAGTTCTTAGAGATTAACGTGACTATGATAGAGCATTTATACAAACCGCATTTGCGCTGAGTACTTTTTGAAGCTGCTCCGGAATGCTAGAAGCCAGGCTCTTGCGTCCAGCTCTTTCTGCAACGCAAGAGTACGTGGTTTTTGAGCTACATCCAGCGAATTCCTATACCGTGCACATTGTCGTTGTAGCAACACCTCGTGCACTGTACCAAGGCTCTTCAACCATCGTCTGGTCCCTGCTTCGTTGCCTCCCTCTGCTTCCTCCGCCACTTCTCAATCCTCGCCTCTGTGAAGAAGACCGCCATCATCAACATATCCATCGACAATCCCGCCAGCTTCACGACCTCCTCATAAAATGCCTTGGCATGCTCTGGTAGGTCTTTCTCCTTCCTGTAAGGCCGGTATGACTGACCAGGCCTTAAAATTCCAGTACCGACTTCGTCGTCTTCCACTGTCGTCCTTGCTTGCATGGAGCCATGCACAGCTCTGACCATTGCCATGTCGTCTTTCTTTTGCAGTCCATCCGGGCTTAGGTTTGCAGAGGCTGTTGGTGTTCCTGCGATAGGGAACATACCGTAGATTGCATTGCGGAAGTCGTCTGTGTCTTTCGTTCGCTGTATCTCTGCATTGTCGAGGAATGTGTCTGCGTAGAAGTCGAGATATTGATCAAGCCGGTCAGGTGCCATGTCGAAGACGTCCTTCTCCTCAAGCTTGGTCAGCTCCTCGACTGTGTAGCGCTGATCGTGGCCTTCCTGTCCTGCCTTTGCAGATCGAAGCTGCTCGTGCCAGTGTCTCCAACTGATCACTGCTGCCGTGGGCTCGGCAGCTGAACGTGGATGTCGTACTTCCCCGTCGAAAGGGTACAGCACCTTGACGCACACGAGCAGGCAGCCGACCAGCTGTGCCTCTGGTAGATGTTTGATGCCGAGTCTCTTCTCCCCATCCTGGTGCAGCACGAAATCGTACCCGAGAAGCTTGCTGAGTCGAATAGTGACATCGTAGATTTCGAGAGGCAAAGCCAGCTCTTTGAGATATCGAAACAGCAGGAGACGGTGATTCAGCGGCGCCCACGCAATTCTGTGATCTTTCGTAAAGCTAACCTGTAAGTCGGTGACTGCCGCATAAAACCGCTTGTACTTCAGAAGTGCATTCGGGTTCAAGATGGCATGATATGAGGGCGGCAGGCGGTCTCGCATCGGTAAGGGTAAGTGTTTGATAGCTCCTCTGTAGGCTAGCTTGCCTTCCGAGACCCAGTGGTAGATGTCCCCGGGTGTGATTGGCAGTCGTAGCGTCAGGATTCCCAGGTAACATAATGCCAGACTGTCAAGAAGGTTCGGAACGCCACTGAGCTTCTTGTCTCGTCCCTTGGGTGTTCTGAGCGTGCCTCTCGCATCATCAGTCTCGCTGTCGTCGGTCTCGAGGGTGCTAAAGACTTGTGACTGGGACTGTGAGTCGGCAAACTTGTCACTGGCAATCCTGTCGCCGAACTGAGCGATCCGAAGAGCCCAAAGGTCCAGAGTTATCAACTCCAATTCCTCTGGGAGGTCCTTCTCTTTCACTAGGTACCATACTTGGTGTCGCAAGATGAGTTGAAGGCATTTGAGGTACAAGTCAAGGGCTTGCCGTCCGCTGAAGTCTGGGATGTTTCATCAATACACGTATTGCATGTTAACAGACCTTTCGAAACTCACGTTTGGCTATCTTGACTTGATCATCTGTGTCCTTCCTTTTGCGTGTTCTTGTTGTTGTCGCAAGGGTGAAATCATCGTCATCTGCTGCAGCGCGAATCAAGCCCTACCCAACGTCAGTACGGCCTTACTCTGCTAGTGGATATGTTGCTCACAAACTGTTGATGCCCGTTCTGACAGTAGCGATAGCCGTCTTCACCTTCTTCATACCATCGGGATCGACAATTTTCTACACCACAGACAGGCCCTTTCTCCAGTCGAGAATCCATGAGTCAAGAGTGCGCAGTGAGTCCTAGGTAATGCTGCTTTCTCTCATTATATATACCCGGTTTGAGCTCGATTGTAAAGACTGGTACAACGGACCCGTAGAACACCAGCCAATTGCAGCAAGCGCTATGACGCTTTGGCGTAGGCTGCAGCGCAACACTTCTGCTGGTACTACCTTCCAGGGGTTCGAGTAGCGGTTGAGTAAATGATGACTGTGATCTGACAGCCGACTTACCTCCTTACTTCAGAGTCGATACTGCGTGAGTCGTGTGCAGTCATAAGTGTATGTTTGGTGAAGGTTGATGTTGCGCAAAGTCGAAGTTCGCCCACTAGCGCAAAATTGGATTTCCCACATTCACTAAGTTCACCAATTGAAAACCAGGCATTTGCCGTAACATCATCGCCTTTTTATTCGTTTGTCGTAAGGGATATATCTAGGAAAGGGAAACAAATTCGTAAATAGTTTCCCACACATGGCAATGCAAGACCTCAAAATCCGTCCGAAGAACCACAAGCATTGGGAACCATCAGCGCAGGTAAATCGCACTGAGGAATGCCAAAGTAACCGCAGAAGCTGTAGCTTTGCTCATGACTGTGAAAAAGTCTCGGGCAATCTGATTTCCGGTCGGAGCCCGTCAAAACTCCGCGACTTGCCCTCTGCTGAGAGTCGATGTATCCAACGCTGATTTATTTGGGAGCCTCCTTAGCATCGATAGCGGACTCTTCACCCATGGCAGTGAGGACAATGACGCCTGGATAATGTTAGTGAAACCTTGAGATGGTTATTCGTAGATTTGACTTACTGGTGTCCTTGCCATCCTCGACGAAGAGCTTGTTGATCTTGTCACCAACCTCACCTTCGGGAAGCTTGACGTCGTCCTTGGTGGAACCGTCATCAGACATGAGAGAAAGGAAACCATCCTCGGAAACGTCGACCTGTGATGCATTGTAAGCCTTGGCATTCCCACACTTAGATATGCGATGGCACTTACGAGAAGGTACTCCTGGCGGCGGACGTTGGGAACGTTCATGTTGTGGGTAGAGGGGCAGAGCTCTTCAAGCTTCTTGGAGGTGAAGATGTCGATGGCGACCAAGTGAACCTTGGCGTGACCGTGCTTGCCGGTCTTGGAGGTGGTCATTTCGACGATCTTGCAAGGGCGGTTCTTGATGACGACGAAACCGTTCTTCCTCAGAGCAGAGCACTGCATAGGGTAGGTCTGAGAAGCACCGGCATCGGCGCTCTCGAAGGTGTGCTCATGCTACACATTGAAGTCAGGATCGTAGTGGAAGAGCGCATTGTGGGCGGCGTGATGCCTGCGCGTAGAGAGCAGCGGCGACCCGAAAAGGTGGGGTAAAGCCACATGCGGGCGCCATGAAGAACGTACCTGCGCGTCGTCGGCCATGGTGATGAATGAGAGTAGGTTGCGACGGGTGAGGAAGAAGCTGTTGTTTTGTCGGGTGTCTGGGGGTGGTGGGGTGGAAAAGACGGACTTTATGGATGGAAGAGAAGTCTGCACTGTCTGGATTTTGATTCGAGTCGAGGGGCAAGCTTGGTCGCCAAAAGGCGCTAGCCGTTCCCATCGCTAAGAGCGGGCACCCCTGCCCGGATAAACTGCCGCCGAGGTCCGTAATGACAGCTGCCGTTGTCGATAGCTCCTTACCTTCAACCTCCATAATGTGCCCTTGAAGAGCAACGAAACATCATGTGGGGACTAGACAGGCTATCTCAGTATTCGACGCCCACGGGCACGCCTCCTCCGCGACGCGACTCGTACTCGCCAGCTCCTCGAAGGGGTCATCCAGGGCCGGGCCCTTTACCCATGAGACCCGGTCTACAGCCTCGAACTTCGTCTCTAACACTCGTGTCACCAGGAGCTTCAAATTTGAGCTTGCCTTCAACGGCACGTGGGCCGAATGGCGCACCACTTCGCCGCCGTCCGACAGGGGGTATTCCTCCCAACGTCCTAGACCCAGTACAGGTGCTGGCATCTATCATGGGAGGACCACCGAGGAAGATAAGTACGAATGGCAATGGCGAGACCATACAGCACAAACCAGACGAGATCGAGGTGGATATCGACTTTGGGGAGCTTAGCCTCCAGGACTTCGCAGAGGCCGACGTCCCTGAGCAGCGGCAGAACACGTCTGTACATACATATAGCGCACAATCAGTCGAAGAATGTACGTCTGTGTCTTCTGTCCTTGTGTCTTGCGCTCATCGTGCCTGCAGACGACAAGGAGAAAGACAAGTTTGAGGACTTGCACAAGTCTATCATAGCGTGTGACGAGGTGTTGAAGTCAGTGGAAACGTACCTTACAAATTTTCAGGCAGATCTCGAGGCAGTCTCGGCCGAGATAGAGTCTCTGCAGAATCGCTCGATAGCACTGAACACCAAGCTCAAGAATCGAAAGACAGTCGAGAAGCTGCTAGGCCCTGCAGTTCAAGATATCACCATATCGCCAGCAGTCGTGCGCAAGATCGCAGAAGGGCCGGTAGACGAAGGCTTCGTGCGCGCTTTGGGAGAGATCGAGAAACGTTCTAAGATCATCAACGCCAAAGCAAAAGAGCAGCCGGACTTGGGAGCCCTATCTGATATCAAACCACTACTCGACAATCTCACCAATCGCGCTGTTGAACGAATACGAGATTACATCGTTGCTCAGATCAAGGCCATCCGTTCGCCCTCGATCAACGCACAGATCATACAGCAGCAGGCCTTCCTGAAGTACAAGGACTTGTACGCATTCCTTGCGAAACATCAACCAGAACTGGCCCAACAGATCAGTCAGGCCTATATCTTCACAATGCGCTGGTATTACCTGGACCATTTCACACGATATCGCACAGCCTTGGAAAAACTCAAAATCCACGCATTGGATAGATACGATGTCCTCGGTGAGGATCCTAACGTCAAGCGTGGTGGCAGCTTGCTTGGTCAATCACGCAACACGCCTGTCACATACGATGCGTTTTCGCTTGGGCGACGCCGGGATGCGTTGAAGAGTTCCTCGACAAATGCACTTACGTCTCATCTTGCAGAGGAAGAGAAGTCGGCACACTACCTCGAAGTTCCCTTTCGCAGTTTCAACCTGGCGCTGATCGATAACGCATCGTTCGAGTACACCTTCCTCTCGACCTACTTCGCACCATCACAGAACTTCCATGCGATATCACGAACCTTCGCAGCGATCTTCGAGCCTACATTGGCAATGAGCCAAACATTGACGAAGCAACTCGTCGAGTCGACGACAGACACATTGGGGATACTGCTCTGTGTACGTCTGAACCAGCACTTCGCATTCGAACTGCAAAGGAGAAAGGTGCCATCACTGGACGGATATATCAATGCCACGAACATGCTTCTATGGCCACGCTTCCAGCAGATACTCGATATGCATTGCACCTCATTGCAGAAGCTTACTGCGTCCTTACCAAATCGCCCAAGCACAGGTGCAGCACTGCTTGGTGGTAGCTCAGCCAACGCAAACACTACGGCGCCAACTCCACTTACACAAAGATTTGCCAACTTGCTGCACAGCATACTGGCGCTCTCATCAGAAGCTGGCGATGATGAGCCCGTGAGTGTGTCCGTTGGCAGGTTAAGGAGCGAATTTGAGGCGTACCTAAACAAGTTTAGCAAGGCTGTCAGCGACGCTAGGAAGAAGGAAAGATTTCTGTGCAACAATTACAGTCTTGTTTGTACGATATTGGCGGATGTAGAGGGAAGGCTCGGCGATGAGATGAAGGCGCATTTCCAGAAGCTGCGAGATACTCATGACAAATGAGGACCAACTCAGATGCACGCTCATTGCGATATTTGCAGTAAATGATGTTGTCGCTTGTCGGCCGCCTCACGATACGTTTCGTTCCTGTTGTGTGCACATGAGCTGATGGTCTTCCATATCAGGTGTAGACTAGACCAGTCTTGCTGGCAACGATTGGAACCTACAGTGGCACGAAGCTCAACCCTCATCACGACGTATCGAGCCGGATGGCTTGAAGCCTACAGCAACAATCTTCTGTATTATCAACTTACAGCGCAGCAGCTAGGAGCGCTTTGGTTCTGTGAGACGTTGCATGTTACTTCATACGCAGCTAATCGTTGTCGACAATGATGTTCTTGCCGCGGATGTCCATGAGGACGCGAGTGCCCGTTCCGATCCACGCACTCAGCATCATGACGTCGATGCAGCTCTGCGAACGACTATTCAATGATCCAACTCGGTCGCGAGCCCGGGCGGTTCGCTACGACTCCGCTGCTTCTTCTACAGCGGGGCGACGGTGTTGTTTGGGAAGATGTTACCGGCTTTGAGATGGTCGGCGAATTCTGCGAACTATGCATAAGTTTACTAGTCATCCTCAGCGCAGACAACTCTTGATGTGGATATCACGAACAGCTGTCGCCTACAGAGTGTACATGGTGTGCCCTGTTCCTGAGCTTGTAAGTCTTCTTTGAGCAACAGCACTTGTCACATGCTTGATCGCTAACATCTTTCAAGGAAACACTGGTGGACAACGATACACTCATTACCTTCGATACACATGGTCCTCGATCAGCCGCACGCAAGAACCAACAACACGTAAATGCACGCCCAGTTTCGAGAGACTGAATTGTTTGGAGTATTGTAAAGCAATGGATTCATTTCTGCAAAGTACAGCATTGGGCTATCTGTGGTGTAGCAACTCTAATTCCCGCCCCAGGCTTCCAGGTCATCGACTGCGTGACACAAAGGTTCGTCCCTGACGGAAGGTGTTCGTAGACGATGAAGTGGAGCTGTAACGAGTGGCTGGGGGCAGATTTTGATTGGGCCTACCTTCACTGTTGGCTGCACTGGCAGAAGTTGTTAGCGCGATTGCCCCAACCGCCGTCGACAGAAAAGTTCAACGTAAGTAAAACCAAAAAAAATTCTGTGATTGATAAGGTGACGTGGTAACTACACATCTGCATCAGGCACAGCATTCGCCCTCGCCCAATCCTTGATGTGATCAAAATTCCTGCACACATGTTCACTCTCGTAATCCGGCCAGTAGCCACCCATCCCCTGCTTCCCCTCCTCCTTCGTCGGATGAAACGTAAACACGTTAACGTCACTCAGGCACATGAGATTGATTCTCAGGATCTCAATGCAGTGATCTATCCATTATTAGCACACACACTCCTCCTTCTCGCTTACGCAAAGCTCTCGGGATTAAAACGTACCTAAGTGCTCCCTGACCTTCTCAGGCGCATCATTAGTATCGCTCCACGAAATCGTCTTATAGTGATCCGGATACGTGCTCATGCGCAGCAGATTTAAGCAGTGCAATTGATGAAAGACTTCGATGCCGACGCGGTACCCAGTCTCTCCGGTGTTTGGGTCGGTGACTTGCATTGCATCGTCCGGCTTCTTCAACTTCGGGAAGTCCGCTTTCGAGACCATCTGATCAGGCACTGTCATCAATTAGTCATGCATGCCAAAAGACGATGATGGGAAGCTGGTGGGCAGGGACGTACAATACGCAATATCCATCCACGCATTCTCCACCTCCTCGGTCGTCCCCACATACTTGCTCGCATTCAGCGGCTTCGGGAGCGAGTATTTGACGTGCGTGTACTCGACTTCATGCATGGCGGGCGAGAAGATGTCGAATTGGTCCATTAGTTTTGCTGCTGAGTAGCCTGAGCTATCCTTCTGCGACATGACGGCACAGATCAGGCTCAGCATTGAGAGCGTGAATATGAATAGGTTGAAGAGCGTGAGGTAGACATAGTTTCGCCGCCGTGTGGTCTCGGAGTCTTTGAGGTAGGATGTGTTGAGGAAGGCGGCGTTTTCGTAGTCGTCGTTTGATGAGGTAGCCAGAGTTTGTTTCTCCATGGTGGTGTTATTGAGATAGATTTGGGTTCGTAGTGTTCGCCGTCAAGAAGAGAGGATATTAGAATATGGTGTTACAAGTCGGCCTGCGAAGATAGAGAAGGTGTGCGCTCAACGCAGAAAGGGTGAAAGAAGCCTGAAAGCCAAAAGCGAAAGATCTCTGCGCCTGGCGTACGACAGAGGGAATAAGCAAGTATCGCAAACAAGGAAGAAGCACCGTCGCGCCGTACTGCAGCATATCAGCATGAGGCATCCGCGGTACTTCACTGAGGCAACAATACCCGTCTACAACGCCGCCAACCCTCAACAAGCAACTGACAAGCCTTCTGCGACGCCTTCAATCGGAGCGTGTATCACATCGCCGTTGGTTGTCGTGGTGTTTGAGTTTCGCGATCCGCGCTAAGCCAAGACCTGTCGCTCACAGCCCTTCACCACTGTTTCAGCTTGGCGATCGAACAAAACCGGGGTCGTTTTTGCAACTTGACACAGCATGCGTATGATGGAGCGCATGAGTGGTGGTATGGGTGTATTACGCGCTCGATCTGCTGTCGTTGTGTGGTGGCCCGTAATTCTGCTGCATTGGGGACGCGGGCTGCAAAACTGGTGGGTATATGGCCAATTATATTGGTGCTCAGACTTCGACATGTCTCGTGTGTCAGCGTTTGCTCGAACGAGTCGCTGAAGATTTGGAAGTGACGATGTTGTCGTGTGGGAATAGAACGGGTATCCTGCTGTGCTGTTTGAAGTCCGCCCTGCCAATGTTCGGCTGTTCCGGAAATGTCAACATCTGGTGGCTGCCAACAACTGCCGTGTCGAGGGTGGAGATGCAAATCCACATGTCGCATCTTGCGCCTTCCCCTCTGAGAGCGAATCCATGGCGCATCGTCAGGAGCGCGGTTTGTGTGGCAGGGATGGTAGCTCCCTTCATGTTCCGCAGTCAATGCGAAGATGTCTCAGGAACTCAGGTTTCGTCGGTTCGCGCAAGCAGCGAAGCGAGTGTGCTGGGGGAAATGGTCACCCCATATAAGGTGAGCGTGTTCCAGAAGATATGTTGGCAAGCGTTGAACGTGCTCATTCCTTCTCAGACCTTCTCAGCCTGTTTCATCTCTTCTCATCTGCTGGCAGAACATTCCATTCGTTCGAGGATTCAACAGTTAATTTTACAGCTTACTCAACATGAAGTTTACCGCACTTACTCTCTTGGCACTCGGTGCCTCCGCCACCGCCTATGTCGTCAACGACAAGAAGGTTGTGACTGATAATGCTGTTGAGGCTCGTGTGGTGGTAAGTCAGACTGACATCATCCCAAAGATTTCGGCTAACGATCCGAAGGGCAGCGGCCCCGTCCGCGCATCTGCTCTCGTAGCTGCTATGCAAGCTCGTGACCCACAGCCCCACCACAAGGGCAAAGGAAGGAAGAACAACAAGCGTCAGGAGGATGACGAGGAGGTCGACCCTGCTCACTGGGCCGACCTCGCTGCTCGTGAGCCCCACCACAAGGGTAAGGGCCGCAAGAACAACCGCCGCGAGCCTGAGCCCGTTGTCGAGATCGAAGCCCGTCACCACAAGGGCAAGGGTCGCAAGAACAACAAGCGTGAGGTTGAGATCGAGGCTCGCCATCACAAGGGCAAGGGTCGCAAGAACAACAAGCGCGAAGACGAGGCTGATGAGGACGAGGTTGACGAGGATGAGGCCGACGACGAGGTCGACGACGAGGAGGATGAGCTGACCAAGCGCGAGCCCCATCACAAAGGAAAGGGCCGCAAGGCTAACAACAAGCGTGAGCCCCATCACAAGGGCAAGGGCCGCAAGGCTAACAAGCGCGAAGTCGAAATCGAAGCCCGCCAGGAGTTCGACCAAGCCGCCGACGACGCCCACTGGGCTGATCTTCACGCTCGTGAGCCTGAGCCTCACCACAAGGGCAAGGGTCGCAAGGCAAACAACAAGCGCGAGGAGTTCGACCAGGCTGCCGATGACGCCCACTGGGCTGATCTTCACACTCGTGAGCCTGAGCCTCACCACAAGGGCAAGGGTCGCAAGGCAAACAACAAGCGCGAGGAGTTCGACCAGGCTGCCGATGACGCCCACTGGGCTGATCTTCACACTCGTGAGCCTGAGCCTCACCACAAGGGCAAGGGTCGCAAGGCAAACAACAAGCGCGAGGAGTTCGACCAGGCTGCTGATGACGCCCACTGGGCTGATCTTCACGCTCGTGAGCCCCACCACAAGGGCAAGGGCCGTAAGGCTGGTAACTAAACGCCTGTCGCTGATTGGGGAGGTCTTGGCTGCACTGGTGTAGTTGAGATGCGGTGGAGTTGTGTTTGGATGAAAAGGGGAGGATGTGGAGTTGGAGTGCTTAAAGGTATACCTATAAATTGTAAATCGCTGTTAGCCCAAGTTCTAATAATTCAACGATGCTTGAACGCTGATGCTGTGCCAAAATAATGTGTTGGGTATCTTGATTGATTATGGGTTTGCGTTCGCCGTTTAGCCGACTCTAGGTGTTGTGACTGTAACAGGCCTGTGGTTCAACGCGGCTCGTTTCTCAGTGACCGCAGAGTGATGGTCCATTGATTGGGGTGGGGTGATACAGGCATTCAATTGTTGGGCGCACATAATCCGCCTCATACGAGCGTGTGTTCCTTACGGAAATATCGCACCTCCGGATCGCCTCGTTCAGTCATGGACACTCTGCCTCGAGAGCTCCTTGATGTAGTGCTCGAACAACTTGCGGCGTATAGCTTTCCTGAGAGCGCACGCTTTTCAGTCCTTGACGACGCATCGCGACAAGGCATACTGACAGCACGACTGGTTGGACGTTGTTTTCGCGATTCGAAGACGTTGAACGAGCTCTTTGTTGCTGTGTTGGAGGAGACGCCATTCACGTGGTATCGCAATCAGATGCCGACACTGGTCGAGGTATCCCGATCGAAGATGGCTAGCCGAATGACGACGCTGTCGCTCTGTGGTATGAATCTGCAGCCATGGCAGCATGATGCAAGTTCGGATCTTCAGTCTGATCGGCCAGTCATAGCGCCTCTGCCGAAAGATCTCTCGACTGTGCTGCGGAGATTTGTTCATGTCAAGCACCTCCGATATTATCCGATATCGCCCAAGTGTTTCCACAAGATCTGGCCAGGTGGCGTATGTGGGCTTGACGATGGTCCAGCACCGAAATGGGGATATCCGCCTGACGACGTAGGTGTCCACTCCTGGCTGTGCCGGCAACAGGAGCCTACCTGGATCTGTGGCAACACGATGACCGACGTTGTGGAAGCAGGTCTAGCTTTGGACAGCGTGACGTTTCCTCTTTTTGGAAACAGGTCATCGTATTGTGGTGTCGAGGTCGCCGCCGCCTACTTCCCTCCAGCATTGAAGCGCCTTACGATCTCGCTAACTGACCGTTTCCATGATGTCGCCTTATTCGAGCCTTGGCTTAGGACTCTGGAGAGTCTTACATTCTTAGAAATTGCCATCTCGAGAAACCCAGAAAGTCTGAGACCGTGGAACTCCTTTGCGAGCTGTCGGCGGCTAACGGATACCAACGCACCGAGTGCCAACTACCAGCTCTCGAGGCTCGAGGAGTTTCGGCTCATGTCCGACAACCAGAACTGCTTCAGCGAATCCGACTTGCTAGTGGGCTTGGATCTGTTTCCCAATTTGCGAAAGCTGGGACTGGCGCATATACTGATCAAGTCTCAGCTCAACAATGCGGCTTCCTGGAACAGCTTTGTCAAGCGATTAATCCCGAGAGGCTTGGAGCGACTGTGGCTGTTGGACCCGCGCGATGTTTGGACAGATGGGATTCAAGGCGAACCTGGGCACTACGTGATGGAGAAGTACTGGGGTGATGACAGCTTCAGGGCTGCGGCGCATGATGTTCGACTGGTCGACACCAAGTCGCTGTGGGTAGAGAACCAAGAGCCACCCAAGAGGCGGAACTTTGACTATCCTGGCTTCGCCATCTTCCACCAGGGTTGATTTTGTGACTTCAAGGGCCTGGGGAGCAGCTGTAAGATAGCAATGCGGACAATGTCATTCGGGATATCTTCCTGGTCCCAGCGCTGGGCTCAAATCTGGCCTTCATCGCTTCCTCGTGCGCCTGGGCGCGGCCTTCGCTTTGGTGCGAATCGTTCGCCGCGTAGCAGGAGCGCTATCTTCTTCTTCGCCTTCCGACTCGGAGCTAGATTCATCATCGTCATCTTCTTCGTTCTCTTCTTCTTCTTCGTCTTCTTCTTCTTCTTCAGAGTCTGATACGGCAGACTGGGCCTTACTGTTCTTGGCGGCGGCGGCTCCAGCTTTCGCACCCTTCCCACTCTTGACGGCTGGTCTGCTAGCTCTCGTGCTCTTCTTCGGCGGCGGCGTTGCCTCTGCCACGCGCTCTTCCCTGCGCGATTGGACGCCGTCCGGCAGGTCTTTGAGCAAGCCTAGGCCTGGCATGTACAGCGCTTTCTGATCTTCGATAGGTACCATGGGCGGCGATGAGGCCTCGGACGACTCAGAACCACGGAAGCGCGACTGCCACATCATCTCGCCGAACTCGTCCTCGGGGAGCTCGAAGCCGGGGAGGGTCTCAGCTGCGTCCTCGGGGAAAGCAAACTCGTTCTCACGTGCATCGAGCGTCTCGAGGTCGTACAGCTGGTCCAGCTTCTTCCAGATGCCGCGTATGCGCGTGTGCGGGGCCTTCTCGGTCGCGAAGCCGTGGGAGGTCATGTCGTTGTGTATCGAGATCATGCGGAAGTGCTTGTGCAGACCTGTGACGTCAAGCACTATCCTCGTAAAACAGGCATGCGCTGCTCACCAGTCGGCTTCCACTTCATCATGCTCTTGAGCAGCTGAATTTCCTGCTCGTCTTCCCATGGGTCGTTGAGCAGCTCCTCCTGCGCCAATGCGATGGAGGCCTGCGGCGTCCCGGGCTGGCCATCACCGAGCGGCGTGGAAGCTGCGCTAGCTTTCGCCTTCTTTCGCGGCGGCATTGCGATCGATCGACGCGTTGGTAAGGTGACAGAGTGCGGGAAATGCGGAGGGTGACGCGCTGCAGGCACCATGAAGCTAGAGGGGCCAGGGGTGCCGTAGGGCTGAACCAGCGCTTTCCGCGTCATGCCCCACCCTCACCCTCTGCCCACCGTCCAGACGATGGACGACGACGATGCTGCATACAATCCCTTCTCGAGCAGTCACGTGTGGAAGCAGACTGCAGGTAGTGGAGACGTGGGCACATACGAGTCGTCGCTCTTCGCTCCCTTGGAGCTAGACAGTGAGTCTGGTCGCGTCGATTGTGCGCAGACGCGTCGCATTGTATCTGACCCCGTCCAGCGAGCTCCATAGCATTCACCCATCCGTGTGCGCCAAGACATGACCTCGGCCGCGAGCTTCGACTGCCCGACTTGGACACGTTTGACTTCGGCCCTCTGCCCGAACTCGATAGCCTCGACGAGTCCAGCATCTCCGTCGACAGCCCAGCCCTCGAACCAGAGGAGGACGTCTGGGAGATTGCCCTCGAGCTAGGACCGGCGAATAAGGATGTACTGTTCTGCACTTGGGAAAGCTTCGAGAGGGGCGAGCACATGGAGAGTCGCACGCCCTACATCACCGAACGTGGTCCTGAGGCATACGATGCTGCGCTCGCACGCGATGATGGCAAGACGCCCGCCGGAAGGGTACTCAAGGCGAATGTTCTCCTCCAGTCGCTTTGGAACCTCGGCCTTGGCCGCTCCTCCATTCTCTTCCACTTCAACGGCAAGCTGAAGAGCTTCGAGCCTACCATCCTCAATGGGCGTGCCTCAGGGACCAGTCTGTCTGCCGCACAGAGCTTGATCAGCCGCTTCGGTCATATCGGGAACACCTTCCTGTACCTCAGAGCATTTGTCGAGCGTACATTCGCCTCGGCCAACTCCATACCAGCACGAGTCGCCCTTGCTACATCGGTATCGAGCATTCTTGGGACGCTGGAGAGCCATTTGGGTAGTCGGTCAGGCAACATTGCATCACTGCTTGAGCTGCAACGACTGTTCACAAGGCCTCGCGAAATCCTTACGCACGTCGCACGAATGACAGACTCTGTCAAGCACGCAAAGACCAACGAGCAGCTGGCATCCATCCTCCATCACCGCATACTCGAGAACGAAGAGAGCGATGGATACCTCAGGCAGATCTCAGACAAGGTTTTGAGCTGTGTTGCTGCACCTAGCCTGCAATTGATGGGCGAGTGGATCGGGATCAGACAAGAGCAAGGCCCTTTACAGATACACGAGAGAGGCAGCTTCGTGGCAGTCGAGGACGACACGCCCGAACAGGGTCCCCTGGAGTACGTCTACCGATCTGAAATGATGCCAAGATTCATCACTCCGGGGGACGGTAATCTCATCTTCGACACAGGTAACAGTTTGCGCTTCCTGAAGACGCAGCACCTGGATCATCCATTGTCAAACTTGGACAAGTTCGATGTACAGGCTCCGGAACTGGAATGGAGCTTTGCGTGGCAAGACATCGAATCCATTGCAACAAAGGCCAAGGAGTACGAAGAAGCGCTTCGCTCAACTATTCTCGGCCTTAGCCAAGGTGAAGAGGTCGTGAGGCCGAGGTCCTCTCGCCGCTTTCATGCAGAGGCAGACAGCCGAGCGGATCAGCATAGTTCCAACCTTGAGAACTTCTTCGAGCAGTCCATCAAGGAGTTGAACGCGCAGCCTGGACAGTCTCAGAAGGGACTGCCAGACGAGCTACACGTCCTACTCGATGACATACTTGCCTACAGGACGGAGACCGTCTCCAACACATTCGCTCCACCACTTTCCATTACATCTGCGCTCTCTTTCCGCCCACTTATTACCGCTCAGGCGAAACTTGTTAACGCAGCGACCCTTCGCTTGTTCTTCCGGGCTCATCAGCTACGACATCATCTATCATTACAACGCCAATACCACCTCCTCGGTGACGGTGTATTCTCGTCTCTCCTCGCCTCCGCTCTCTTCGATCCCGAACGCGAAAGTGCGGAACGTCACAAGGGCAAGATGCGTAGTGGTGTGCACATGGGTCTGCAGCTTGGTTCACGCACCGCCTGGCCTCCAGCAAGTTCTGAGCTGCGTCTCGCTCTCCGTGGTGTGCTCAGCGAAAGCTACTACTCGTCTGCGCTCTACCTTTCCAGCGCTGCCGCAAATCCAGCCTCCTCGAACACCACCACGATAACCGGCAGGGATACCGACTCACTCCCTGGACAGCTCAATTTCGCGATCCGCAACCTTACTGAAGCGGAACAAACTCTCGTCATGGATCCTTTTGCCCTTCCAGCCCTCGACTTCCTGCGTCTGCAGTATGTGCCCCCACCGCCTCTGCACCTCGTCATCACAACCACATCTCTCGAAAAGTACGACACAATATTCAGATCGCTGCTCCGCCTGTCTCGAACCCTTTTCGTGGTCTCCCATCTCCCACGTCAGTACGCGGACCCCACAGCCCGCAAATTCAGAAATGAAGCGCATCACTTCGTGACCACATACACGAACTACGTGTTCCAAAGTGGTATCGCTGAGCATTGGAACGAGTTTGATGGGTTTGTGTCTACTCTCGAGAAGAGGCTTGACGAGGAAGACGAGGCAGGTGAACTGGGCACAAGAGTTACCGAGCGTATTTCCACGTTGAGAGATGCACATGAGAAGTGCTTGGATAGTATTATGTTCTCTTTGCTTCTTCGGCGCAGACAACGCAAGGTCGTTGCGCTGGTGGACGAGATCTTCGAGTTTGTGCTGGCGTTTGCGAAGCTACAAAGAGGTGAAGTGAAGGAAGAGCAGGAGGAGGATGAAGGAAGCGCAACGGTGGAGGAGCTGTATGCGAAGCTCAGGGGCAAAATAAGGGTGTTTTTGAGTGTCTGCAGGGGACTGACGGGGAAGAAGGGCTACGGGCGGAAGGGCACGACTGAGGAGAATAGTATTGAGAGGTTAGTGGTTGCGATGGAGATGAACGGGTATTTCGCTGGTTCATGATAAGAGATGGTCTGGAACACACATCGTAACTTCGTCGATACTAATACCGTCCACGCCTGGTGACACCGCAGTCCAAACATAGATACTCCCCTCGCCCTCCGAGCACACCTGTGCCTACTAAGTCTGTCGAGAGCTAAACAAAGACGCTAGCCCGATTGAGGCGAGCAACGAACAAGTGAAAGGTCGATCGTCGCCCTCTCACCTCTTACGGAACCTTTCGACTACCGCCTGAATGCCTCCCGGCTCGGACTGATCGACCATGACGCCCGCCCCACCGCAGTCTTTCCGATTCCTAGATCTCCCCAAGGAGCTGCGGCTCATGGTTTACGAGCGACTGGCCGTCACGTCAGCCATTCAAAAGTTCGAAGCAGTCACGCCCGAAGGCGATCACGAGATCCTGGCATTGAAGTCTTTCAGGTTCCAAGTCGCACTACTGGCAATATGCAAGCTCATAAGCGCAGAAGCCAAGCCGTTCTTGAGCAAGAGCATGGCCATGTTTCCTCCACAGGTCATGCAGAGTACTTCCGCAAGCGATGCCACATACCGGATGGCTCTGAGTCATATCGCTCAGATTCTTTCTCATATGCGGATACTGCAGGACTTATTCATGTTTGGTCGCCACGCTGCAGGCACAACAACAGATAAGTGTCATCGTGCCGTTCTACAGCGACATAGCTAACCATACTTCACAAGAATTATCCGCCTTCTTTACGAAGTTCGATATGTTTGGACCTGACTGTGCTGCTGAACATGTTAGCTTCTGCAGCTACGCCGTACGATACGCTAAGACAACGGGCCGCCAACTTCATATAGCGCTGCATTGGCCGGGATTCTCGGAGGAGTTCAAATCCGACGTCTTCCGTGTTCTCAGAGAAGATACTTCAAGGAGGCAGGATCAGGTTAGCATCGAAGCGCTGGATTCAGTGCCGACTTTGGATCACTACTGAACCTGAGAGTAAGCCAGAGTATCGTGGGCGAGTAGCGAGCATGATCAGCGTTCGATTGACCTCTCTTGCATACAATGGCGCAAGGGCAACAGCAGTTGCGGCCCCTGGATGCACCAATCACGTATCAATCTATTAGTACTTCTTCTGCACCGCTTTCGCCGCTTCACAGTCATTGACGCAGCTCACCTTACCGAGCGCATGCCTCCGACCCCACGCTGTTCAAATCACTTTTCACAAGCAATCCTGCTCCTAACACAATCGACTTCATTGACGACTTCCTTCATTATGTGCTGCACTTCTAGACCCGGTAAGCGTGTGAACGCTTGTCCATAAGTTCATTAATCGATCTGGTTGCAGACTTTGGCGAGGAAGAAGACATCCTCACACCTAAGTCCTTCACGTTTCCAGTAGCTCTCCTGAGTACCCGTAGGCTCAGTGTTCGTTTCAACATCCGCCACCCGCGTGGTAAAGGACCATGCTCCTGATCTCTGCAGATGTGCCGTCTACGCAGTGCGTCTCATGGGAAAGACTGGCCGCGTCTAGACGTGAAGCTCCACTCGCCGACCTCATAAGTGGGAGATCCTTTGGTTAGTATCAGGCGAATTGTAGCGGCCACGAGGTACCCAGTCATAGATCGAGGTCTTGGACAAAAGCGCCAGCGTGCTGGACGGGAAGTCGAAGAGGAAGCGTGTGGGGGTAGTCAGCTTGGCGTGCGCTGATGAAAGTCTGGGCTGATGAAAGTCTGGGCTGAGGAGGCATTGGAGGAAGCGGGAGGTCAGCGGCGCTGAGAAGACAAGCATTCACTCGTCAGATCCAGCGGACATCGCGAGTACCAGTAGCTAGCGTGAACAGGGAGGGTCGAATGGATGGAATGCAACTTCGTCTTCGTATTCTTTACAAGTTCCGGATCTCAGTGGTATCCCAAATGGTGTCACATATGGTACATGCAATGCGCCAAAACGACACAGCGCTCTTGGTCTCCTTCTTCCTCCGTTCTTCCGTCCAGCTTCCTTCTTCCTTCCCCCTTCTTCCTCGTGTTACTTTCTCGTCGCTTCACATACGCGCCCAAAGTCTTGTCATCCCAAAGTGTACAGGTGAAGAAGATGCCGGCCATCTATGCGTACATGCTGAAAAATCGTCCCGTACTCCAAAAGTGTGTTTTTGTTTCCGCCTCTTACACGATGACTTCGCCGCAGTCGATCATGTTCGGCCTCCACTTCGATGTGTCGAGCGCGCCTTCTGTGCTGCTGGGTACGGTGACCTCGAGTGGCCTGTATAGATACCACGCCTTCAGCGCTGCGGCCGCTGCTCTTGTTCGTGCCTCATCCAGTGAGCTTCCCGCACCTTCGCCCAACTTGTCCTTGCCGCTGTATACACCCACGACAAACACGGGGTGTCTGCTCAGACGACCGGTCTCGGAGACCAGGCGGGCAACAGGGGCCTCGAAGCCTTCTCGCGCGCACAGTTTCGAGAGATCGCGTGTCGGTGTGCGGAAATCGAAGAGCGTGCCAATGTCGAGGTGTCGGCTTGTGAAGTGGTCGCGGAAGAAGCGCTTGACGAGCGGCGCGCCGAGCTGCAGGTGTAGCGATCCTACCAGAGCCCTGACGAACGACTGTGCCGCTTCCTCCATTGGCACTGGCGTGCTGTTCAGCGAGTGTGGGCCCGGTGCGGCGTTGTCCGAGCCAAACTCGTCTGTCTTCATAATCTTGTGTGTTGTTGTGACGTTCCAGCTCCATGGTGCCTGACGTCTCAGGGATGCTGGCAGCTCCCCTCCTGACTGAATCCTCATGAACTGGAGGAGGCCTGGGTCGACCTCACCTCCAGGTTCTGCCGCAGCCTCGATACCCCATTCGCTGGCGACAGTGGCCAATGCTTTCGGGCCAATGTATGCGTCGACTGCGGCAAAGACCACGGCCATTGGCAGACGTGGGTAGTTGCACATGAGCCATTCTGTAGTGTAGTAGCCGAGCAGATGGCGGCCGAGGATGGACAGCGAGGCGTTGTTGAAGGCCGGATTCGGGTCTGCGGAGGGATGCACGAGGGATCGGGCGAGGGTCTGGAGAGGGAATCGCTGCGGGAGAGACAGTCGGCTCCGGAGGGCATGAAGTTTTACCGAGCGCTCGGCGGCGCTGGGATGTGGTGATGGCAGTTTCTCGAGGGGAGTAGGCCAGCGGCTTTGCCGTGTTTTTGGCTTTGCAGGCTGCCTGGCTACAATTGAGGGCTCTTCGGGGAGCTCGACTTCCAATTCGCCGTCATTGGGTATCGACACGGTCGCCTGGAAACGCGCTTGTATCCTGTTGCTACGAGCTGCGATGGAGCGCTGGGCGGCATAGAGGCACGAGGGCCGGCGAGGCGACGGCGCTGCCTGCAAGTGCGAGGTGCACCGGGAGAGGGGTATCCGCTTCATCGAAGAGACAGTTAGACGGCAGCCGGCGGAGGGACGAAGAAAGGCGACGAGGACAACGGCAGGCGGACAGGCTCGTGTGTCTTCTCCTGGAAGTCGCGATCATCAGTTTCTGAGAATTTGGGAAGCGCCAAGCCTTCACTAGCGGCGCAACCATCACAGCACCGCCGGCTGCAGGTCCACCAGCAGCTACACCCACCCCCAGCTATCTCCACAGCTACACTTCACAATGGGCGGAGGAGGAAAGATCCCGTGAGCCCGTACGGCCAATGCCTCGTCCGCCCGCCCTCTGACCGCACACAGGTACCCCAAGCACGTCTGGTCGCCCGCTGGTGGTTGGTATGCGCAACCTGCCAACTGGAAGGGCAACACAGCCGTCGTTGGCCTCGTCCTCGTCAGCATCGTCGGCATGGCCTGGTCCGTTTCTGCACAACGCGAGTACCGCGACAAGATGCCGGAGCAGGGCAGGTTCTTCCCCAGTCGATAGTACGTCACACCGAGACAGCAAGGGGAAGGAGCGCCGGAAGAGGAGACTGAAGCTAACACGGAACAGCTGGAGCAGACAGATCGTCGAGCATGAGAAGAAGCTGAAGGAGTAGGTGCAATAGAGGGGCAGAGAGGGCGAGTAGGATCAACAACAAGCAATGAGGTTTACGGCTGTACATATCTATCCAGCCTCTGTTTGAACTCTGAGAGCCTGTCTTCGACACGAACACCGTTCCATGTCTCACCCTGAGGACTTTGAGCCAGCACCGGCATACCGACCTGTTCAATGGCGAAGCTTGCTGATATCGAGCCCCAGGCTGCAGCTTCCTCGAGCTCTGCAACACCTCCGCTTCGCACTAACCCAACTGCTAATCCACCCAAGAAACCATTACCACCGCCAGTGGGGTCGATGACTTTCTCGCTGCTCTGGTGGTATGCAGGCATCCACTTACGCAACCCTCGACGCGCAACCAGGCACCCGTCCTTCCCACTCCGCAGCACAATACTGCCGCTGCCATTGGGTCCAATGCCACTATCGAGCCATTCGTCACAGAGCGATTCGACCAGGCGATAATCGACATGATCTTTCTCATCGGTGGGTTGACCAAAGAAGCCGCCGAGCTCACCGTGGTTTGGGCTTACAACGTCCACGTGTTTGAGTGCTTCCAGGCAATTGTCAAACTCGTCGGGAACGCAAAGATCGGGCACCGGCTCCCATATGAACAACGGGCGCTCAGTCGTGGGAGAGGCCGCGATGCGCAGTCCAAGGATGTTCTTAACGAGCTCTATGCACCGCACAGGCGAGCAGATCAGGTGGAAAGACTTGGCCCATAACAGGTCTGTATCCTTCAAATCCTCGTGCGCTAACCGAAGCTTTGGAGTCATGTACCGAAAAGCTGCATCTTGTCAGATCATAGCACACTAACCACTTTCAGATGTACGTACCTCTGTGCTCGTTCTCTCCATACCCGTTCCACCCCCGAGTTGTCAATCGGTCAGGCGTCTCACGGATCAGCACGCCGCTATCCCATGACGCAATGAAGTCTCGCAACTCAGCAGGGAAGTCGGACCCGCAGTCGACAATCCAGCCAACGCTTCTCGACTGAGGAGGTGCGGAGAAGATGCGTGCTCCAAGTGCAGAGTATGAGCCTGCGCCGCCAACGATGCCTTTGACTGGCGGTCTTGGTGGAGGGAACTCGATCTCGTCGATGATGAACATGCCGAGTGTGCAAAAGTCAATGTTAGAGCTGGTGTTCGCCATCTTGAGGGTTGTTTGAAGCTGCTTGCTTCTGAACAAAAGATATTGAAATATGTCTTATCGGCGATTTCGGAGCTTCCGTGATTGAGAAGGGTCGAGTGTCGATGTCGATATTTGGAGGCTTAAGCGTGATACCAATATTAACACTGATGATACCAATATTACCACTGATGATTAAGTCTGAGGATTGATTTCTGGAAGTGTTCATGAACCAAAGTCAAGTTCCAGCGGTGTCGTGGAACTCGACCATTCACAGACCCCCGCGGTGGTGGTCGGTGATGCTTGAGCTCCGGTGTCGTTGGCCTGTAGCACTAGCGCTAATGTGGACCCACGGCTGGAGATCGCCTGAGGAAGCAGTTGTACCGACAGCCCCTTGACCAGACTACGTAGCTTCTCACACATTATCCCAGGCAGGCGTTTGTTCATCAGACGTGACACGAGCCTGCTCGACTATCTTTAGCTCCGCTTATTCTTTTTAGAAAGTACACAGAGCGTGTACAAGCTGTAGGTGGCCGTTGTCTGTCACTTCCCTGAGCTCCTGGTCATAGTACACACCTTCCCTGCGCGAGCAGCACCTTCCCCGCAGTTATGGCCCAAAACAATATGAATAGCTTGACCACGTTAATAAAGCGGTGTGTACATCCCTACTGAACCTCCAAACCCTACCAAACCCACCATGATGGAGGCGGAGCACCGAACGATTAGCCCTCGTTCGGAGGGACAGAAGAAGTCAGATGGAATGCTGACTTCGATGATTCGCAGGCTTGAAGCTGCGACCTCCAGACTTGAAGACATAGCTTCGTCGTCGTTTGCGACCGAGGACGGCGCCAGCAACACAGGAGCACCCGCCGCCGTGGCCGCTGGTGGAGCTTCTGCAGCCCCTGCGGTCGCCGCTGCTACACCGAAAGCTGTCGAGAGCTTGCCCCTGTCCATCGCCGCCTTCGACGAGCTCGTCAACACCGAATTGAAGACATGGCTGGACCTGAGCAGCAAGCTGGGTAACGTCATCGAGACACAGTCCAAGGCAGTAGAGGGCGCATTCGCAGCGCAGCGCACGTTCTTGTCTATTGCCAACAAAGCGAAGAAGCCAGATGACCAGACCATCATGGGGTTCTTGAAGGATCTGCAGGCGTCCATGGAGAAGACAGATGAGGTCCGCCAGAGCAACCGCGAGCCTGCGCTTAAGGACCCGCTGTCCATGGTTGCTGATGGTGTGGGATCGCTGGGTTGGGTCACTATAGGAGGCGGCGCTGGCCCCAAGCCTCACGAGTACATCACCGAGCTGTTCGGCGGCGCGCAGATGTACGGCAACAAGGTGCTCAAGGAGTACCGTGAGAAGCCAGATAAGACGAACGTCGAGTGGGTGCAGGCCTACTACAAGCTGTTCAAGGCTCTCTCCGAATATGCGAAGAAGCATCATCCCAGCGGTGTTGCTTGGAACAGCAACGGTATCGATGCGAAAGAAGCGGCCAAGCAGGTCTCCAGCACTCCATCAGGACCAGCTGCTGGCGCAATCCCACCACCTCCGCCCCCGCCACCAGCGGGCGGTATTCCTCCCCCACCCGGTCCTCCCCCACCACCAGGCCCACCACCACCGCCTGGTGCGGCTCCTCCAGCCAAGAAGGCGGCGCCAGATATGAACGCTGTCTTCGACGATCTGAATAGGGGCGCAGATGTCACAAAGGGCCTGAAGAAGGTTGACCCAAGCCAAATGACACACAAGAACCCGTCGTTGCGAGCACAGGCGCCAGTACCAACACGAAGTGACAGCAATGGCTCGCTGCGCGGCAAGAGCCCAGCTCCTCCGCGGAAGCCGGACACCATGCGCACCAAGAAGCCACCGAAGAAGGAGCTGGATGGCAATAAGTGGATCATCGTGAGTCTTCCCACATTGCGGACCATGAGCTTTGTACTAACAACGCCTCCAGGACAACTTCGACAACCCCGGAGAAATCGTCGAGGTCGACGCCGAATTCAATCACTCCATCCTCATCTCCCGCTGCAAGAACACTACCATCCGCGTCAACGGCAAGGCTAACGCCATCTCCGTTGACAACTCATCGCGCACCTCGATCATCATCGACTCGCTCATCTCCTCCGTCGATGTCATCAAGTGCCCCAACTTCGCTCTCCAAGTCATCGGCACCCTACCCACCGTTCTCCTCGACCAGGTCGACAGCGCGACGATCTACCTCGGCAAGGACAGTCAGAACACGGAGATATTCACGAGCAAGTGCTCGAGCATCAATATCAACCTGCCCAGTGAGGATGACTACGCTGAGAACCCGCTGCCGGAGCAGATCAGGAGCTGGATTGAAAATGGGAAGGTGGTTAGTGAGATCGTTGAGCATGCTGGTTAGGTACAGGTAGAGCAAGAGCGGTGAACATTGGTAGGCTGCACAACGGTATTGGATCGGAGTCTGGAATACGATATATGAGAGTAGGATAGTGAAGCTTGGTGGTGTTGGTTCTAGACTTGTGTAGAGTATCCTACCAACCACTAATCCACCTCTGGGGACAGCCTTGCATTGTTACCACGTCGTGGGTTTCTGAATGTGCATAGTCCAAACTCTTGAATGAGTGGTCTTGCAAGATGCTAGTGGACGCGCAGAGAAAGCAGGCAGTTTCAAGATTTCGGACATGGTCCGAAGATGCTTGAAACTAATTGTAGTATTGGGTAGTATGTACATGAAAGGATCGCGCCGTGGGAATGAGATGCTGTATCCCGTGAAAATATATGAAGAGGAAGGGGTATCGCCTCGCTCGTGAAGTCCTCCTCTTATGCATTCGTAAGTTCGTGTTCGTGTTCGTGTTCGTGCTCGTGGTTGTGCCGTGCTCTTATGCTCCCTGAACGCTGCACCAATCGGAAAGGGATGTGATCGTGGTCCTTCGCACGGTACGATGGTATCGTGGGTGGGAGCTAGATATTAGTGTAGAGGTCGTGCATTACTGGTTGTTGAGCACGTATTTGGTGATGCGATCTTCAACATATCTTCGAGGGCCGTAAAGACGAGGTTTCGCATGTTTCGGCCGAGCGAGGGCCAGTCTCGTACCGAGAACGTTACGCAAGTCAAACATGTTTCGCCAAGTATCACCTTGGTGTTGCACGTTCGCCGTGATGGTTCGTTTGACGTCTCGGCATTGCTCACCACCCGCCGGCTGGCTCCAGTTTACGTGACTGCTGCTGAAAGTAGCCATCGAAGACGCTCAACTCCGGTCGACGCGGTGGCGAGTTTGTGATCCTGGGTTTGACAATGGGCTCAAGATCAACAAGAGTAGTCATCGGAGCGTTCACCATCCCTAGTGAAGCAGACACTTGCCCACTGTAGCCGCCGCCGTCCAAACTTCGCCGTCTGCCTCCAGTGACCTTCCCAGATCCAAGGCTTCCCATGATGAGGCCCATCTTGATTCGTTCTTTCGGCCGTGGTGTGATCATCTTCTCAATGATACTGAGCCATTCAGCTTCCGCCTTGAGCTGGCGTAACCTTCTACCAGACCCGTTTAGCCCGGCTCGAAGACTCGCGTTAGTAGATGCAACAAGCCTGTTTCGCCAACTTCCAACTCGATCAAGATGTGCGTGGAATGATGCATCTTGTGTAGAACCAGCCCTATACTGCGTGAACGCTGACAAAGACTGGTTTTGTGCTACTGTCAACATCGTGAGGAAGATACATCCCAATGAAAATACATCAGCCGGTCGCTTGCCGCGAGAAACGATGGCCTCCGGGGCCGCATATATGTAGGTCTGGTCCTGGAAATAGGTATGCAGCTGGTCCAGACGTTGCGAAGTGGCCATAGTAGGACTGAACGTATCGATGTTGTGCCCGATCTCAAATGGCGCAAGTAGGATACGAGCGCCATCGACCAGAATCTTCCGTGGCCGAATGCTGCGATGACATATTGCTTGCGAGTGGAGATACTCGATCGCTGACGCGAGGTCGTACATCCAGTCAACCATTATTCGAGAGCGAGAAGGGTCACCTCCGGGCATCGCAAGATACTCATCTAAACTGCACTGCGCCTTTTCCACAACAATACCCACGTGACTAGGTTGAGCGTACGAGCAGAGTAGTTTTGCGATGCTCTTGTGTTCGAGTTGCTTGAACTTGTTGATTTGTTCCAGTAGAGCGGCTTTTTGGGATGGACGAGTCGTGACCAAGCGCTTCCTTACCAATACACGATCATCATTACTGCCCAACATTCGCACCCGGTCGACACTCTTCTCAGAGTTCTTCGACGTGCGAATGATGATCTCTGACTGCAGTGGTACAGTCTCACGCGCCACGAAGTCCACATGGCTTCCATTCAGTAACATCTCCTTCGAAGTTGCGCGCCACTGCTCATCCACGACTTTGCGGGCATCTGCTACAATGCCTTGGAGACGATCCTCGGGAAAGGGCAGACTCTCGTCTCTCAGATCAAAGAATGATGCTTGCCGCCAGGAAGCGACGTCATCGCAGACGTAAAGGAGTATCGCGAGGCGCGGGTTGGACAGTGTCCACTGCCATATCCGCTTGATCTGGCCCGCATCCCACCCCTGTTTCCGGCAGAGGTCGTAGAACCATCCGGAAAGAGACTGGCCTTGTGAAGATAGAACGGAGGTGTTGATGAAGCCATGCACCAACGGAGACAAAGGAGTAACGGGCTGACGGTAAGGGTTGGGAGAGCCTGGGAAAGCAGGCATCGATGACGTAGGATACTCTGCACTCTGGTAGGAATCTCCATTTACTGAAGTAGGCGGCGACATTGGTACAAATCCCGCCATAGCCTTGACAGGCCTTAAAGGTTGGGGTGCAATTGGCGTTGGCGTGGTCGACCGGCTTGTGTATGGTGGGGTACGAGCTGGACTGTGCTTGGGCGACGATTTCGGCGACTTGCTCGAAGCAACCGAGTTCGGGCTTGTCATTACATTCGACCAAGGGTTGTTGTTCGTAGTGGTGGGCGTGGCGCTTCGGCTAGTAGAAGTGGATACCGAAGAAGATGTGGGAGATGAAGGGCCTCGATTGTACCAAGTCGGCTCCTCGTGCAAGTTGACCATAGAGATCGTATGCGACAGGCTATACTGAGGCTTAGGATGATCACCGGATGGCATTCGCCATGGTGAGTTCGATGCGTGCTGCATAGTGAGACAGATCCCGATTGTTTTGATGGGCGTGGGTAGGCAGCAAGACGAGCAGCGTGATGCCAGCTGCAAATCAATGGATAGCAACAGCAACTAGCTCAGACCTGTATAGCTAGTAACGGAGCCGATCGAACATGACCAGATCAAGGTGGTAAACTTGGAGATGACAATGAAAGAATGTTGGGCACAGGAGCCGCGGTCACTAGCAGAAGTACTGAGGCGGGTCTCGGGGAGAGTTGACTTGACCCGAGGAAATATAAGGCTGACCTCTATCAACAGCGCAGAGGCTTTTGATGTGCTGGCAGCAAGTCGCCCGCATTTTGTGCCACATTAGTAGAGGGTTACAATATATGCCCTTAGGTATGTGTGTTGGGCGAATGCAAACTGGGCAGCATCGCACCTTTGCGGAATAGTGGTATGCAAGCGAACGTGGCCACCTGAGACTCGCCTCTTGCGTAAGAGTGCAACTTGTGCATATGTTCGCCGCCAAACGATTTCGTGTGGTGCCAGATCACCCAGAGACTCGTGTGTAGCGCGCGAGCCGTCCCGAAGGTCTTTCCGCCGCAGCCGTCATTCGTGGTGGTGGGTGAGGCTGCCGCTTTGCTGCAGGATCGAGGCTGCAGTGTCACGAGCACGAGCATTAAGTAGATTCAGGGCCGTCCTACTTGACGACTCCAGGGTATTCCATTGGTGGCTGCAGACGAACTGGAGGACCTCCTAGCTGCTGTTCGCTCGGTGATCCGTAAGGACTAGGCCACAACGTTCAGCGTCACTTGCTCACCGTATCTTCTCGGCACCCAACGGCGAGACAACAGGCATCTCCACGATTGTGGATACGGGAATGACGGGGAGGTTGTTCTTCGATTTTAGTAGCGCTGTGATGCTCATCAGCATACGGAAGTCGTGTGAGCAACGAATGTCCGTAAATCTCCACTCAAGCGGCAGCGCTCAATTACCGGCAGCGAGATGTGTGCGAACTGCATGTTGCTTATTTGGGCTGTCGAAGATCTCCTGCTCTAGGGTTGAAATTCGAGACGAGTGCACGACTGAGACGTACGAAGGAGAGGCGGGTGTGAGGCCTGAAGTTGGTCGATGAAGGAACAATGGGTGGCAGTTACGTCCGTGCGCTCAACAGCAGCCACGATCTCGTGTCCTGAGCGCGTCATGATTCTTCACCAACACACGTTGACCATCTCGACACCCTCCGGAGCTCTAGAATACCAGCGCATAGCCTTTGTAGAGATGGTTGAATGCTTCCAGAATACCTGATTGGCGGTGATACAGCGCAAGGTTAGGCGACGAGGACCTTCAGGAACCGAGTTCGACATCTCAATTGAGAAGCCAAGAACGCCTGACAGCTTCGTGCTGGCACCAAAAGAACGATAGCGGAGATTTACAATGACTAAAAAGCCCATCGATGGTGATTGCCGCAGTGGCTCAACTGCCTTGAGACGACAGTGGCGCGTACAACGGGGTTCAAGGAATATGTGTGAGGGTGAAACCAGGAACCCGGAAGAGCTCGGTAAGGATTGCACATACTGCGCTGATTGGCCACGAAATGCTGGCCTCACAAGCGCCCCTAACATTATCCGTGCACTACGACACAGCCTCAACACCAATTGTCTCAAGGGGCAAGACATCGTCATGCCTGCTCCGGTCGCGCTCCCAGACCGATCTGCCTCGAAGAAACATCTGGTTGGTGTCCGCCAGTGGAGTCCCAAATTTCCTAGCCTAAGCTTATTCTTGGGCGCTACTAGACGAACGCATAGAAAGATTCCGTGTCACCTGTCGCAGACTCGAGCAGCACCGGTCTCATATCTGTAATGGCATTTCCGTCCAGGCTTGGTGTTGCTTCTCCAGTAGGACTGAGATGATTGAGTCACGCCATGAGGAGCCCACCGTCGGACACTCCAAGACTGCGTGGTTCCGTTCTTTACCGCTGAGCCAGGTTCTTGCTACTAATGCCTCCCATGCAGAGCCGGTTTCTCATGAGTGGTTTCTAACTTCACACTTCTTCATTCTTTTCCAAGCTTTCGCTGCTAGGCGCTCTCTTCTAGTACGCTGCTGGTCGGCCTGTGACTTCATAGTGACAACCTTAATCAAACCGTCGTATCTAATACCACTCTTTACAATGTTATTCAAGACTGCTGCGCTGGGTGGACTGCTCGTTGCTGGACACGTAGCTGCCATCAAGCTTGGCAATGTCAACGCAGTACTGCGACGAGGCGAGGATCTGGAGGAGGTACTTCGACGAGACTCTGGACTTCTCGCCACTCTTACACAACGACAAGACGCAAACGCCGCCGACACCGCACCATTAGCTTCATTAACGCCAGCATCTGGAGATGCATCAAAGGCGGATTTGCAGAAGTGGGAGGAAGAGACAAGGGCAGCTTGCATGCAGACATTGGGCAACCTCAACGGCCAAGCTTCGAATCCAAGTGGTATCGCCGTCTGCTACAATGTACCTTTCCTCGACAACTCGACAGGTGTTTTCCAAGCCGAACTCCGAATGTACAACGTATCAGCACCCGTCGATCCGTGGAAGAGCGTTACCGCTGCCGACGTTAGCATGACATTGTCCTATCTGGGTGCCACAGTACAGGCAATGACCATGAACAACACGAAGCGAGAGGTCAGCGAAGTTCAGGCTCGAGCAAGATTGAACGACAGAACCTTGGTTCAGCGACAAACAATCAACACCATGACTGAGCTTAAGACGCTCATGTACGTTGGCAAGATCAACTCCAACTTGATGGGCCCCGCTATGACCAAGTAAGTGAACTACAGCATCTGTCAACATGATCGTTAATCCATGCCACAGCGAGGCACTCCAGCCGCTGCTCGTCCCTCAGATTGATCTCGCTGCGCGCAACCCTACAACAAACGCAGACGTTACCACCACCCTCTCCAACAAGGAAGCTCGCTTCGTAAATGGTGTCTTCGCTCAGAAGGCCGATGCAAATGCACCGTCGAACGCCGATCCCACTGCCGCCGCCGCAGCTACTTCTGCTGTATTCCTGGCCGCTCCTTTCGTTGTGCCCGGCACAGCACTCGCCTTCTTCCCCATCGGCTTGATTGTCACCGGCATCTGGACTGCCTTCTTCTTCCTTGCAGTGGGCTTAGGAACATACGGTCGCATTCAGTTCCGCGATCAGTACAGGAGGCGCATGAATGCTGAGAAGGCGCGAAGTGTGCGCACCATTTAATGCCCTACGCGGAACGTTTGTTATGAATACTCTTTTTATAGACATTGTACATAATTCATCATCCTGGCGATGCATTCAAGAAGGAAGCAACGGGCCGAACAGAATTGCAGGAAATGGGGTCTTGTTTAAATATCAATAGCAAAGCAAGACAAAACTGAAAAATACTGAACCCCTCCAAGTAACGAACAGGCCTCATCGCACTGTGCTGCAAGACTCATATTCGCGGTACCGTCGCTATCCGCAGCCGCGCTCTCATTGGCTTCTACTATGCCAATCGCTCTTGCTCAACGCTGATTCGCCAATTAACGCTGTTAATACCGCAGCCCCACTGTTACACCACGCCCTGCCATATCTGTGCATTCTACATGTATGACTGACATGCAATTGAGTCACTCATAAACACATACAAATATATGTGGGATTTGCCACATTGGCTCTGGATAACAGCGTCTCAATAGAAGCCTTCCTGAAGCAATGGGCTCGATCACCAAAGATACGGCGTCATTACCCCTCAGGTCGAAGGGTGGAGTCAAGTTTGGAAAAGAGTTAAGGGAGAAGGAGTTCTTGTTTGAGAAAGGGTACTTGAATCTCAATCATGGTGAGTAATACGTGCTCCTGCCATACACCAAGATCGTCGATGGGGAACAATTTTGGAAAATATAGATGTCGGCATCTCAATCTGAAGAAGCATCAGTATTATACCGCCCTTGTTTGAAGTATACGAAGTTCTTCCAACTTTCACAACCCCAACCAGCATCCATCAGTATACCATCGTTCCTAACACCACTATCAGGCTCCTTCGGTACCTATCCCCTCCCCGTCCGCACCGCCCTCCGCTCCTTCCAAGACGCAGCAGAATCCCGCCCCGACGACTTCATCCGCTACAAGTACCCAGTATACATCAACTCATCCCGCACGGCCGTCGGAGAAGTCATCAACGCGCCACCAAAGACGGTCGTCTTCATTCCAAACGCCACGACCGGCGTCAACACGGTATTGCGCAGCCTGAAATTCGAAGAAGGCGACCACATTCTCTACTTTGCTACTATTTATAAGGCGTGTGGTACGACGATCGAGTACATCACCGAGACCACGCCTGTGAAGAGTGTCAAGCTGGAGTACACTTATCCCGTGGAAGATGACTGGCTGGTCAATGCGTTTAAGCAGAAAGTCCAAGAAGTGCAGAACTCCAAAGGCAAGGTCAAGATCGCTGTCTTTGACACCGTGGTGAGTATGCCTGGTGTGCGCGTCCCGTTCGAGCGCTTGACGAAAGCTTGTAAAGAACTGGGCGTGCTAAGTTGTGTGGATGGGGCGCATGCGATTGGGCATTTGGAGGTCGATGTGGCGAGGCTGGATCCGGATTTCTTTGTGAGTAATTGTCATAAGTGAGTATCTCCTACCCTCCTTGTTGATTAGGACCGAAGAGCTGATGAGCGGCCAAGATGGCTCCATGTTCCCCGCGGCTGCGCAATCTTGTACGTGCCGGTACGGAACCAGCACCTCATCCGCTCCACACTGCCGACATCCTGGGGTTTCAAAACACTAGATTCCGTTCCAAACACCGTCAACCCCAAAGGCGCGTTCGGCGGCGACGTGGAATCCGAGTACATCGGCAACTTCGAATTCGTCGGCACCATCGACAACTCACCCTACCTATGCATTCCCCAAGCACTCGAATGGCGTAAAATTCTCGGCGGCGAGAAGGCTATCATTGAGTACTGCACGAAGCTTGCTCAGGATGCCGGACAGCTGCTTGCTGGAGCTCTGGGTACCGAGACGATGGACAACAAGACGCAGACGCTGAGTCAGTGCTGCATGTCAATGGTGCGTTTGCCGATTGACGTCGAGAAGGCGCTCCAAGCAGGCGAGAAGGCCGGACTGGGTAAGGAGAAGGTAGGACAGGCAGTGACCATCTGGTTACATAGAAAGATGCTTGACGACTACAACACGTTCTTGCAGACACTGTTCTACGGTGGTGCGTGGTGGACGAGGTTGAGTGGTCAGGTGTACGTGGAGCTCAACGACTTCGAGAGCGTGGTGCCGTTCTTGAAGGAGCTGTGCGAAAGGGCTGATAAGGGCGAGTGGACTGAGACTGTGGAGAAGAAATGACAAAACTGGATATAAGCTGCAGAAGGGCCAGAAAATTCAATTAAGTCAACACATAGTACCCTGTAGCCTGGAGAACTTCCGCTAGCTAATTGATCAGCTGAGTTCGGGACAATCCCTCCAAGAGCATCAAAATGATGAGCTTGAGCATCCCGCTTTGACCGTTGTTGGACCCGGCACGCAGCAAGAAGGTATTCCCTTCACTTTAGAAGGTTTGAAGTTCGTGAAAGAAGTCGAACTATTATGTGAACCTGGCTACCTGGAAGTACTGAGAAGGTATGGTGATCTTCGAGTCCTCACTCGTGACGGCCAGCAAGCTGCCAGGTCCAGCGGGAGGTGCTGTATAACGGACCTTAGAGTTCCTACTCGCTGCGGGAGCCATGTTTGAAGGTGTCCTGGATGTTGATGTTGATCGAACGAGGTGCCATTCTCATGCAAGTCATACCATTTACACGACCAATCAGTGCAAGCGTACTGCGGAGAACATAATGTGGAGGCACTCTGGGGTATATCGATAAGGAAACTGCAGCGCTGGAGAACATGCTACACAGCGTCCTGTGCTACCACGATAAGGGGCGGTCCGTGATACAAGCTTCAGGAGCGAGAGATATGGCACTGATACAGGGAACTGGAGGGGTCGTAATGCAGTTGGCCTCTGTAAAAGCACATCTTCGCTGTTGTGCATGGACAATTATCGACACGAACGCGCCTTGCAAACGCTCACTGGTCTGACGTCGAATCGAAGCCGCGCTAGAAGGGCGCAGGAACAGATGTGAGCGGCCACTCACCGGAGCTCCCGAAGCACGAAGAGGATCACCAAGCGCAAGCGCCGTACCAACGAAACAATCGTGAATAACGACGGAAGAGCCACGACCGACGTCGGCCAGGCCTTGCATCGTCCCCCGAACTTGAGCGACCCGAACCACGGTTTCGCCTTGAGCGTTCGGCAAAAAGGCTCCAATCGGGTGGCGGAGATGAGACTGAGCGTGAGGTACGAAGAGCAGGTACTTGGGTGCGTAAGAAGAGCCCTTCTGGAGCCTCCGCTGGTGGCCGTAGCGCAGGGCTACACAAGCGTTCGGCAGGTATTCTGCCACATACGTAGAGGGGTCGCCAGGGCAGCAGTAATTGGCCTTCACGAGCGTTTGTGCCAGCATGGAGGCCTTCAGTTTGATGAGGAACATGAAACGCAAGCACTCAGGTCATGGACTTCACAGCAATGCAAGGGACAGTGCCAGAAATGCTGGAAGTCCCTTGACCTCGCTGCTGCATAATCCAGGACCCTGGATTTGTTGGGTTGGGATGTCGCGGCTAGCCTCAAGGAAGGCGGTGAGCGCGCATACTGTACTTTGGTTTTGCCACAAATGGATTCGCTCGCGACAACGTGGGCTGCGACATGGCCTCAACGCACGCTTCAGAACAACAGAACAGCCTTGCAGACTTCAAACCAGAGTGGCAAGCAGCATAACTGGAGACACTGGGGCAACGAGAAAACTTCAGCACTCCGCCATTCTCGATTGGTGTCAGTGAAGGCCGTGTGGGCGAACCTCGCCCGGTTGTGGCAGGAGCGCCACGCACGCGCTAGCCTATCTTGCGCACGGTCTTTGAAATTTTGTAGCCCACCGCAAATAAAGCCCCTCCATTGCGCTGTGTGTCGCCTTCTCAAGCTCTCCCACATTCTCTGGGCCAACAAAAAAAGTTATCTGTGTGATTTCAGCTGTATAGAGAGCTGTCTTTCACATTTCTCGCGTTGTGCGATTTGATACCCCGGTAGACTTCCGTCTATCTTTTCACCGCAAGGTTTTTAGGCCCCGCCGCCTTCGCTTATCCGTATAAGAGGACCGCCGCCCTCTTTTTTTCCTACCCTCACCCACCACACACCTCCTCCAACATGGCTCCCGCAGCGCTTCACGACGCCTCGGCTGTCAAGAGCGAGAACTCCAAGGCCGTCAAGGTCCTCGAGGAGCTTCTCGGAAAGCTCACCATCTCCAAGGCGCAGGACGAGATCAACTCTTCTGCTGCCTCGATTGCCACCTTCATTAACGGTGACATCGAGGAGGCTGATGCTCCCACCAAGTATATTGAGCCCCTCTGATACGCACACGAATGCCAGTACTAACACCTGCGCAGGGCTGTCGAGCTTCTGAAGAAGCAGCTCGCCAACAAGAAGGATGCCGTCGCCCGCGAGCGCGCCCTCGATGCCATCCGCGCCATCGCCCAGCACGCCCAGGTTTCCGCTGCCGTCGAGCCCTACCTCGTCGCCCTTCTGCCGAACGTGCTGGCCGCTGTCGGTGACAAGATGTCCGGCGTCAAGGTTGCTGCTCAGACCGCCGCTGAGGCCATCGTTGCTGCCGCCAACCCCAACGCCGTCAAGGCCATCATCCCCCACATCTCCCACTCTCTTGAGAACGCTCAGAAGTGGCCCGAGAAGATGACCGACCTCAAGTGCATTGAGACCCTCGCTGCCTCTGCCCCTGCTCAGATGGCCTTCCGTGTCCCTGAACTGATCCCTGTCATCTCTGGTGCCATGTGGGACACCAAGCCTGAGGTCAAGAAGGCCGCCTACGCCACCATGGAGAAGATCTGCGCCTTGATCTCCAACAAGGATATCGAGCGCTTCATCCCCGAGCTCATCAAGTGTATCTCCAAGCCTGAGAACGTCCCCGAGACCGTTCACTTGCTCGGTGCCACCACCTTCGTCACTGACGTCCACGAGCCTACTCTGGCTATCATGGTTCCTCTTCTTGAGCGTGGTCTCGTTGAGCGCGAGACTGCCATCAAGCGTAAGACTGCTGTCATTATTGACAACATGTGCAAGCTTGTCGAGGACCCTCAGATTGTCGCTGCTTTCTTGCCCAAGCTCATGCCCGCTCTTGAGAAGAACTACGACAACCTCGCTGACCCCGAGGCCCGTGAGAAGACCCGCCAGGGTCTCGACACCCTCATCCGTGTCGGTCACGTCAAGGACGGCAAGATCCCCGAGCTCGAGAGGTACGGTGACATTGCCACTATTGCTGCCAACCTGAAGGCTGTCCTTCCCTCCAAGTACAAGGTTGACGAGAAGTTCGCTCCTGTTGTCAACTACATCGGTGCTATCGGTGGTCAGCTCATCGACGAGAAGGACTACGAGGGTCTGAACTGGCAAGCCAACGCCGGTCCCTTCGTCGCCGTCCTCGTTGGTGAGGAGGAGGCCAAGGACATCACTGAGAACCTTCGCAAGAAGTCTCTCCCCGCTTCCGTCGCTGAGGATGTTGCCGAGCCCGATGAGGAGGAAGGTGAGGATCTCTGCAACTGCACATTCAACTTGGCCTACGGTGCCAAGATCCTGCTCAACCAGACTCACCTCCGTCTTAAGCGTGGTCAGCGTTACGGTCTTCTTGGACCTAACGGTTCCGGTAAGACCACTCTTATGCGCGCCATCAACAACGAGCAGGTCGAGGGTTTCCCCAAGCAGAGCGAGGTCAAGACTGTCTACGTTGAGCACGACTTGGACTCTGCCGATACTGAGATGACTGTCATTGGCTGGACCATGAAGAAGCTCCGCGACGTCGGTATCACCGATGAGCAGCCCGACATCGAGAAGACCTTGAGCGAGTTCGGCTTCACTGATGAGCAGATCAACGGTCCCATCACTGCCCTCTCTGGTGGTTGGAAGATGAAGCTCGCGCTTGCCCGTGCCGTGTTCGAGAAGCCCGATATCCTGCTCCTTGACGAGCCCACCAACCACATGGACGTCAAGAACGTCAAGTGGCTCGAGGACTACCTCATCAACTCTCCTTGCACATCCATCGTCATTTCCCACGACAGCAAGTTCTTGAACAATGTCATCCAGCACGTAGTTCACTACGAGCGCTTCAAGCTTAAGCGTTACAGGGGTAACCTCGATGAGTTCGTCAAGCGTGTGCCCTCTGCTAGGTCCTACCACGAGCTCAGCGCCTCCGACTTGGAGTTCAAGTTCCCTGAGCCCGGTTTCCTTGAGGGTGTAAAGACCAAGGCCAAGGCCATTCTCCGTGCCACCAACATGAGCTTCCAGTACGAGGGTACCTCCAAGCCCCAGATTTCCGACATCACCTTCCAATGTTCGCTTTCTTCCCGTATTGCCGTCATTGGTCCTAACGGTGCCGGAAAGTCCACTCTTGTTAACGTCTTGACTGGTGAGCTTGTTCCCACATCTGGTGAGATCTACCACCACGAGAACATCCGTATCGCCTACATTAAGCAGCACGCTTTCGCTCACATCGACCACCACCTTGACAAGACTCCTTCCGAGTACATCCAGTGGCGTTTCCAGACTGGTGAGGACCGTGAGACCATGGACCGTGCCAACAAGATCGTCACTGAGGAGGACGAGAAGGCCATGGACAAGATCTACAAGATCGAGGGTACCCAGCGTCGTGTCATCGGCATCAACTCCCGCAGGAAGTTCAAGAACTCCTACGAGTACGAGTGCTCGTTCGCTCTTGGTGAGAACGTCGGCATGAAGAACGAGAAGTGGACACCTATGATGTCTGCTGACAACGCCTGGATTCCCCGTTCCGAGATCATGGCTTCCCACGCCAAGATGGTCGCCGAGGTCGACCAGAAGGAGGCTCTCGCCTCTGGTCAGTTCCGTCCTCTCGTCCGTAAGGAGATCGAGTCTCACTGCGCCAACTTCGGTATTGACGCTGAGCTCGTTTCTCACTCGCGTATGCGTGGTCTGTCAGGTGGTCAGCGTGTCAAGGTTGTCCTTGCTGCCTGCTCGTGGCAACGCCCCCACTTGATCGTTCTTGACGAGCCCACCAACTACCTCGACCGTGACTCTCTCGGTGCCCTGTCCAAGGCCATCAAGTCCTTCGAGGGTGGTGTCATCATCATTACTCACTCCGCTGAGTTCACCAAGAACCTTACTGAGGAAGTCTGGGCTGTCCTTGACGGCAAGATGACTCCTTCCGGTCACAACTGGGTCCAGGGTCAGGGTGCCGGTCCCCGTCTCACCGAGAAGGGTGAGGAGGAGGAGAAGTTTGACGCCATGGGGTAGGTTGACTCTTCTAACATTTTGTGAACCTGAACTGACTGTCTATAGTAACAAGATCGCGGCGACGGAAAAGAAGAAGAAGCTCACCTCCAGCGAGATGCGCAAGGTAGGCTTTCCAAGTCCAGATTTTTCAATGGTACATTTACTGACTCCCTTACAGAAGAAGAAGGACCGTATGGCCCGCCGCAAGCGTGGTGAGGAGGTCTTCTCTGACGAGGACGACTAAACGTCTCGCCTCCCGAAAAGCCTTTCTTTATTCTTCATGATAGTTACGGTGCATGCATACCAGGCTTAGATGTTTGCCTATGATAATGATGGTAGCAGTGGTCATGGCTGGCGTCTGGATCTCAAAATTTGCGAGGTTTTTGCTTTGACAGCCCGTGCAATTTGCAATTCGATCTCGTTGCAGATAGAAATAGATTCCCACAACACTTCACAAACATGACTCCTCTGCATTAATGATCTTTGTCATTCTAGCATCGCTGCTCCATCGTCTTGAGTAAGCTTGTCGAATGCACTGAAATCCTCCAGGGGACATCCTTTACTTGCAACAACTTTGGATCTAGCTGCACACCTCGCGAGCTGCCTTCCCGCTTACGTGTAAAATCTCACACTCTTGCTCGAGCCATTGTATGGACTGTCCTCGTCATAGCTCGATCCTTGTCCATGCTTGTTTCGTCTCTTAAAGATGCTTGTAGAGCCACCTACGAAGACGGGTATTAATAATCTATCTTTACTGGCTGAGGCACCGGTGAGCTGAGTATCAGTCGGTCATCATGTCGGCATCCTCGACCTTGCGCCCTCCAAGGCGAAACTCACAACACCTCATTCGATGCCCTGTGTTCCAGCTCAGCCATCCTAACAAAACCCGATTCGAACTCTCGATACACCATGTCAATCCCAAAGACGTCATCAGTTCAATCTCACGTATGTCCACTGTGCCCACCTTCCTTCATTTGCTACTGCCAGTGTCCACGAACTCCCCTAAAGCAACCAGAGGTTCAAGCCTCAGTCTACCCACTGTCTTACTCTGACTTCTCGTCACGACCCACTATTAACAATGCCCACCGCTCACGCCTCATCGACTTCCTCCAAAGCCACAGACGGCAACTCCAGCGTCGACACAATGACCTCTGGAGCCAACAGCTCCGCAGCCGCTTCTTCAACAAACAAGCCGGCGAGACCTTCCAAACATCGAGAATGCCAGAAGATGAGTACGGGATTCATACAACAAAGGCCACAGACGCCAACCTTAGCGTCGACACCATGACCTCCGGAGCCAACAGTTCCGCAGGCGCACATTCAACCGACAAAGACAGCGAAAGCCTCTCCCAGACATCCCAAGCAACCAAAGATGAAAACGGAACGCATACGACGAAGACATTGGAAAGCCGCGGCGCTGAGGGGAAGAAGGATTCGAGAACGTCAGAGGGATCGGCTGTGCAGGAGCATGAGGAGGCTGGTAACGATGAAGGTGTGTTTGCGAAAGCTGGGAATGCGTCTGCTGCTGTTGGAGGAGCGGTTGCTGGGGTGAGGGGTGGCAAGGCGGTGGTTAGTGCAGAGTGAGAACGATAGGCGATGGAAAGCATGTCCTGCGTTTCGTGTTGTTGGCTACAATGTATGCTCTGAGCAAAAAGTGTGTACCTACTGAGCTGGTCATTGCATGGATTCTAGTTATTATCAAGAGGATTCATGGAGTCTCGATCTTCTTTGAAGTCGTCAGCTCGTTGGTGTTCCTCGTAATGAATAGTGGAAGGTGTACGCTGGAAATGGATTGGAGTGAAAATCCACTGTCTACATTAGATTACTGGTATGCTTTAATACACCATGACCACGTCTAAATCCTTCGTTATCGTCTTCCTAGAACGTCGGAGGTTTAGGCAGCCCATTCGGTACTAACCCATTACACGGCGCCTCCAGTTCAGCCTCCTTAATCGGCTGCACAGCCTTGCCCTCCCAACCAAACAACACTGCATCCCCAGTGGGCTCATACGCCTCCCACCCAGCCTCTGGCAGTCCGTTCACCGGGTCCTCAGCAAAGGCGAGCCAGAAGTCCTGCATCGCCTCGCTCACCGCGAATTCAAGGGGCGTGGAGTTACTGCGCGCGATGTTGTGCGTACCAAAGATGAGAGGCATATCGGCTTGGTGATATGCGCCCTGCCACCACTGCGGAGCAATGTTGGTAAAGTTGCCGCCATAAAGATAGCGGAACGTCGTCGTGTTTGCTGCAGATCTATCGTGCGTAGTCTGAACGGTTGGGCAGAGGAAAGAGCCCAGGGTGATGGAGTCGGCAATCGCCATGTCAGGACCGTAAGTGCGGTTGTAGGGCAGGAAGACGTTGCCTTCATCGACGGTGGTGCCGATGATGGCGGGCTTGCGGGTGAAGTTTCCGGCGAGGGCGCGCGCGGTGTAGTTGCTGAACTTGGTGCGGTTGTCGATGATGGGGTTGAATGTTAGACCGGGGGTTATGCCGTTGTCGGAGCGGGCCTTGAGGAATGAGATGATCTCTGGGTAAGGAACATCGCGGAGGCACTCAACCTCAGCGGTGGCATTGAGATTACCGCAACCGAGGGAGGAGGCGACGAACGTGAAGTTGGTGTGCTGAGGGTCCACAGAGGTAAGTGTGAGGAAGGAGGTTCCGGAGTTCATGATCAGAGCAGAGACAATAGGATCCTCAGGGTAAGCGAAGTTGTAGTTGTCGACAGAGACGGCTCCTGCGGATTGGCCCCAAAGGGTGATGCGTTCTGGGTCGCCGCCAAAATTGGCGATGTTGTCGCGGATCCATTCGAGCGCCAGACGCTGGTCGAGAAGTCCAAGGTTCTGCTCGTCATCTGCGAGACCCGCTGCATTCGGCTGTCCAAAAATACCCAGGCGGTACCTACAGCCCGTATCAGCTTGGAAAGAACGTGTGACTGCCTACAGGGTACGGCGAGATGAAACTGCAATTCGAGAGAAAACCTACTGTATGCCGACAACAATGTGCTTTCCACTTCTTTGGATCCATCGACTGGGATCTTGATACGGTACAGTGGAGGCGCCTGTCTGAAACGATCCTCCATGAATCCATGCAATGACGGGCAACTTCTCATCCTTAGCCTCATACGCTCCTTCCGTGCAGTTGCCCTGCTCGCCCTCCTCTTTCCACGGTGCCCACACATTCACCGTCAAACAGTCTTCGCCTGTGTAGTTCCTCGGTGTGATGACGAACTCAGGGGCGTCTGTCAACCAGACATTGTCTGTGTTGCCTTCAAACTGCGGGCATGCGGGACCAAAGCTGGAGGCATCGATCGTTCCGTTCTCTTTCGCCTTTGGCACCGATGGCAGCCAGCGGCGCTTTCCCAACGGCTGCTCGGCGAAAGGTACGCCGAGGAAATGGGCAACATTCGGTGTAATAGAGTCAACTGCGCCCCGTACCGTGCCAGAAGTCGTCTCAATCTTCAGCGAGCTGACAGCGTGTGCAATCGGCAATTGGGCGAAGCCCAGCAGTGCGGCCAAAACGAGAACCATCTTGAAAGCGAAGGAAAGTCGTGAAATTCTCGGAACACCTCATCATGGAGGTGCTCAGGCTTTTGTTGACCCATTGCCCCGTGGAGGCGGCGGATCGGCCGCAGGCATGCGAGCGGCTTCATCGAAAATCCATCGAATTCCGGTGTTCGATCCACTTTGAGCACGGTGGCGGCACGCGAAGAGGGAAAGTCAGCGACCGGGCCGGTTTGACTCGCGGCTCGTGCTTTTCATGCGGAAAACTGCGAGGGAAATTGTCAATCAAGCAACAACAAAGCACGGAAGCCCTAAAGTATTAGTGAACTCCAAGTGTATGTATGTTGGATAGCGCATCACGAGACAAACCATGGTGTTGTAGGAAAACATATCCAGGGGCTTTCGGCCCGCCCACCGAGTTGCCGACCCCGCGGTCGTCAGTACGTCTTCCCCCGCCTTTTCAACTCATCCCACTCATCCCAAGTCGGGATTCTCGCCGACGGAGAAACGTCATAAGCCGCAGCTGTGGCTCGAAAACCGGTGTCGTGTTCAGTCCCTGCGTGTCAGTCTTACATACTACATACACCTTACAAACATCAACACACACCGGTACCAGCACACGAGTCAGCAATATGAGAGTTGTCATCACCGGCGCCGGCGGTTTTGTCGGCCAGATCCTTGCTAAGAAGCTCATCGAGACCGACCCTTCCACATCATTGGTCCTGGCAGATGTTAAGGAGCCACCGAATCCGACGGAGTCGAAGGATGTGAAGACTGTTGCGGCGGATCTTACTGATCCTGCGGCGGTGGATGTGCTGTTTGAGAAGGCACCAGATGCTGTATACATCCTGCACGGCATTATGTCGAGTGGCTCGGAAGCAAACCTCGGACTCGGTTTGAAGGTCAACTTTGACAGCGTGAGGCATTTGATCGATATTGCCCGAGTCAAGCAGCCTGGCGTCAAGATCGTGTTCACAAGTTCGTGCGCGGTCTTTGGCCGTGCGGCTGTCAAAAACGTGGCTACCGAGACGGACATTGTTCCCATGCCAGAGAGCAGCTACGGCACACAGAAGCTGATGATCGAGTTCCTGGTTAATGACTACTCCCGTCGAGGCCTTATAGATGGACGTGTAGTCCGTCTGCCCACCGTGTTTGTACGAGCTGGAGCTCCCACAGCGGCGGCGTCATCCTTCGTATCTGGCATTGTCCGCGAGCCTGTCAATGGAGAAGAATCTGTGCTTCCAGTCGACCCCAGCATTGGTATCTGGTTGACATCACCACGTACTCTGGCCACCAACCTTGTACACGCCATCAAGATCCCGGCTGAGAAGTTCGGCCACTTCAGACAGGTTTTGCTTCCCGGCTACACAGCGACAAGCGGGGAGATCCTGGAGGCACTGGAGAAGATTGCCGGCAAGGAGGTCCGATCAAGAGTCAAGGAGCAAAGAGATGAGGGTATCCAGAAGATCGTGCTGAGCTGGCCTGCGAAGTACGACACAGCAAGAGCGAAGGAGTTGGGCTTCTCGGAAGATGTTGGATTGGAGCAGACGATCAAGGACTTCATTGAAGGCGAAAAGCAGAAGAAGTAGAGAAATAACATCAAATACGCCTCAGCCCGAGCGCGACCAATCTCTGTGGATCCTCCAGCAACCTTTTGAAGAAGGCCTCCAGTGACGACGGCATTTGCGCTGACTGATCTAGCATCTCACTGCCAGGCTCTCTTTGACCACCTCCAGCGTCCGGTCCAGATGAAGGACTGCCAATGAAATAGCACTATCAGGACAGATATCTGTGACTTTTCGACTGCGATACCAGAGTTGCTGCTATCATCGTCTCCAGAGTCGGGCGTATATGCCGGGAGGGAGCCATCAAGAAGACCAACATCCGACGACGCGTCAAAATCGAGCGAGGAGTCATTCGCTGTAGACTCATCGTCATCTCCTAAGTTGGTATAGTACTCTGCAACCTCCGGTTACCCCGGACAGCACTATCATTGGAAGTGGAGCTTAGTCTTTGCATCCACATTTGGACCTAGGCCGTTTGGCTTGAGACGGTAGGCGTGGAACGGGCCGCGACAGGGTGGACGGGCTGCGAAGCAACCTGAAGAATGTTCCAGGCCGTGCCCAAAGAGCTCTGTCCAGACCGGATGCACTGCCATTCCCATCTTGCAGTCAGATCAGGGTGCCATGTGAGGTTATCCCAGCCTGGGTACCAATTACCGGGAAAATTCCAGCAGAGAGGTTTTCATTGAGCCTGGTAGTGCCAGTACGTTCAACGGGGAGTCCTCGATACTTCTTTGTCAGTTCACCCTCGAACTCAACCATCCATGCCTATACATAATCACACTGATGCAGTTAGCCTCGGATGCCCGAAAGGTACAAGAACCACTTGCCCATCTTGACGCAAGGGCATGTTCTAATTCCATCTTCAGTCCTTCGAGAGTCTGTCGCTCGAAGCAACGGAACGGCCCCATAAGTGTAGATGAGCTAAGAGATACATTCTGGTGAACACGCGGGGCTGGAGCTGTAGAGTTCTTGTCAATCTTGGCAAACTTCTTGACGAGTGCTGTTGGCGCTTGTGGCGTGGAGTTCTGGAATATAGGATCCTCTGGATCTATCCAATGTGGCGGGCGGTCCTCGACCTCCACCCTAGTCTTGAGTCTCTTGCTCAGAAATGAGTACGTGTACATGTTCTCATCTTCATACCGTGTGTACTTGTCGCTGCGTCTCTGTGTCCAGCATCTCATGATGTTGCTTAAACTCCCGTGTCGACCATGCATCGAAGCGTTGCTTGGATTCGTCATCGCGAAAGTAGTCAGGATGCCGTCGTAGTATGCATATTTCACGTCTTTCCATGTCAGCCCAGAACCAAAGGCTTCTATCTTCGGCCGTGGCGGTGCTGGAATCTCCTTAGGCATCCTGATAGATGCTGGTTGCCAAAGTCGGGAAGTAAATAGACGGCAGTAACTGCTGGGACTGGTCGCTGTGAAGACAAATGATATGTTTGTGGAAGTAAAAGGGTGATTGGAGGATGTCGCGACGCGTCCATGACACGCTGGCCAGGCACGCGAAATCAGGTGCTAATTAGAGATGGCTTCAGCAATCTTCGTGCGCAATCAGCAAACATTTTCTGTAACCCTGGAGACTACGGTAGCTCATGAACCTCGGATCCCGACCACTTGTTGGACTTTGGCAGACGTAGTCCTTCCCTGGATGTCAAGCGAAGCGCTCACATGAACAAGCAACTTGACACACGAACTCTGGAGCTGGCTTCCGACGAAAATGCGACCGCGAAACTTGGCTTAAATGTGCAAAAGCAAATGGCATCTAATACAAATCATGCCCTCAGACCCTTCATCAACGCACCCTCCTCCCTCTTCCCCACGGCCTGAAAGACTTGCCCTTCTCCACCGACACCCAACCCCTTCTCTGCCCTCTCATACGCCTCATCACTTCGATCGAGCAGGATCTCCAGTTCCTTGTCGCTGAAAAGCTTTCCTTCGCCCTCTCCTGCAATATCGAACCTCTCGCCATCACTTTTCCTGAGCAACTTCTGCAGTTCCTCAACCTCTTGCTCCTTCTCCACACCTCTGCCTGCGTTGTTTCGTACGCCTCCCTTTCTGATAACTAACTTTTCAAGACGACGCTTAGCTTCGGCAGATTCAAGGAGTTTCTGCTCCACCGTATTACGCGTAGCAAAGCGGTATACAATAACATTCCTTGTCTGCCCAATACGATGCGCACGATCCATGGCCTGCAGATCCTGCTGAGGATTCCAGTCTGAGTCGAACAAAATCACGGTATCTGCAGCTGCGAGGTTGATACCCTGGCCGCCCGCGCGAGTCGAGAGGATGAAAATGTTTGTCCCGTCCTTGGTTTTCGACTTGTTGAAGGCGAGGATCTGCGCCTGTCGATCAGATTGCGCGACCGAGCCGTCGATACGAGAATGTGGCCAAGAGCGCAGGGTGAGGTATTGACCAATCAGGTCGAGAGTTGTGGTGAATTGGCTGAAGATGAGGACTTTGTGGCCGTCGTTGATCAGAGGAGGGAGGAGGGAGTCGAGGAGTAGCATCTTGCCGGATGTGGAGACGATGGTTTCATCAGGCTCTGTGTTTGATGCGAACGTTTCGCCGCCTTCTATTTCTGCTTTGAGGAAGGGGTTGAAGAAGTTGTAGGGCGAGTTGCAGCAGAGGCGGAGCTGCATGATGGGGTTACCGAGCTTCTTTTGTAGAAGTTGGCGCTTGGCGATTTCGAAGGTTGCTGCTCTGATGCGCTCCTCTTCGCCCTCTGAGTCGACTTCTTCTTCCTTCTCGGGCGTACTTTCTTCCTTGTCGAGGCCTGCAAAGTACTCGTCGTCGCTGGCCTCTTCGTAGTTCCTCTTGACTCTGCTACGACCACGTGTAGAAGTCACTGACGCAGGCGTACCTGCACGCGACGACTTCGTACTCTTGTTGGGTGTGTTGGCACCACTTATTGCTTTGCGCTTGAGGTTGTCGTTGTTGCTGCGAATGCTGAGGGGTGTTCCAGCCCTGCTGGAAAGACCAACGCTTAGCCTCTCGACTGCTTTATCCTCAAGGTATGATCGACTTGTGCCATCCAGAATCGCCTGGTATAGCTCACGCTGCATCGGCGTCAAGGGTGCGTAGAGTACGTACTCGCGCTTCTTGGGCATCAGAGACTCTACGTCGGTCTTGACACGTCGCAGCAGGAATGGCTTGAGCACCGCATGCAGTGACTTGACCAGGTATTGCTGCCGCTCCTCAGACAGGAGCTGCTCGAAGTTGGACTTGTCCTTCAAGCCCGAGAAATCGAACCAGCTCTCGAACGTTGACAGCTTGTCGAATACTGTTGGGAGCAGGAAGTGCAGCAAGGACCACAGCTCAACAAGGTTGTTCTGAAGTGGCGTGCCGGTGATTAGGAGACGATTCGCTGACTGAAACTGCTGTAGTTCACGAATGAGGCGGCAGTCCAGATTCTTGATGCGATGCCCTTCATCAATGATAATGAACTGCCATCCGAAATGGGTCAGGAACTTTCGATCGTTCATGCAGATTTCGTAGCTGGTGACAACAACAGGGAAGTCCTTCGTGCCTGGGTTCTTGAGTCGTGTCTTGCGTAACCTCTCGCGCTCCTTCTTATCGCCATGGTACAGCATGACGGGTATGCTCGGTGTCCACTTCTCGAATTCTGCCACCCAATTGCTTGTTGTGCTGAGTGGCGCGGCGATCAGGAAGGGGCCGAAAGAGTTGTTCTCCCACAAGTGCGCGAGCATGGAGATGGTTTGTATCGTCTTGCCCAGACCCATCTCGTCCGCCAGAATGCCGTTGATGCCGTTCTGGTACAATGACAGCATCCACTCCAGCCCTTCCAGCTGATATGACCGCATTGTGCCTCCTGTGACGAGCTTCGGTTGCCGCGCAGACTTGAGGTTTTGTATGCCAATGTCCCCTGTCTTGACGTTATCCTCGTTTTTGACATCGCCTGGCCCTTCTTCCTCGACCTTTTTCTCCAGGTCTTCCTTCTTGAAGTAATCTGCTATGTTCGAGTTCTCCTTCTTCGGCCGTCCTCGCCCCTTCTTCTTTGTCGCAGTGTCTGACTTCGTGTCTGGTGTCGATGCGCCGTTCGCTGCCGAGTTTCGTGTTGCGCGTCGTTGCGACTCTGCTGCTGCCTTCTCAGCGTTCTTCTCGCGTTTCGAAGCTTGACCGTCGGTCTTCTCATCCTGTGCTTTCTCTTCGTCTTCCTGCCGCTGCATTTGCTGCAGCATAACTGTCGCGTAGAGCTGATGGGCTTGGCATTAGCCCTTGGAACCCATACAAGAATGTCGCATGCTAACCTTGCTCTTATTCATCAAGAACTCCAGCTGCTGGAACTTCTTGTCCAACACCTCCTTGCCACTTTTGATGTCCTCCTGCCTCTCCTTGTCCAATTGCGCGTCGCGTTTCGCGTCTTGCTTCTCGCGCTGCGCTTTCATACGCATCTCCTCATCCTGCATCTTCTTCGACACATTACCGTCGTCCATATTCACAGGTGGAGGCGAGGAATCGGGTGTGGGATCAGATTTCTCGCTTGCGTTCGAAGAAGCGGTCATGTTGCAGAGATTGAAGCCTCAATTGTGAGGCAGGGAGTGTAACAAACCAACAACAACAGCAGAGAGGAGCGGCAGCGCCGGGGGACATGGGAGTGGCGAGGTGCTCAGGCGCGTGAAAGGAACGCGCTAGGCGAACATCAAATGCGTCATTTGCGACGCGCGATCACGCCCAAACCTTACTTAATTGCAGACCGCCTTCGAAATTCATCAACACCACCACCGCGTAATTTTCTTAGGACGACTGTTCATAGCCTTGTGTGGGCATACTCTTTCCTTCTTGGTACGGGTTTGTGTCTTTGCTTCCGACACCTGCCATATCTCAAGCGCATGCCCATGTAGTCAGGGATGTGTTTAGCCAATGATTCTTGATATACGTTGCGCGTCTTTATACGTCTTCTTCACACAGCTATAGGTAAAGGTAAATGAGTTGTCCTGCCCGACTTACTGTCTTTCGTGACACCGTCTCGGTAAGGGCATCACACCATCTTGCCGTCACGTGTGCGGCTGAGAGGGCAAGATGTTCGCATTCGTTTTGATAGGTGTTGCCTACTGCATCACCTTCTGTCACGGTTTAGGGTGCTCCTGCCTGTCGTACCTCACTTGCCATGAGAGTGACTGCCACGTCACACTAGCGTTGTTTACAGCTACACACCTATACTTACTGTTTGTATCTTCATACAATACAACCTCAGTTCAATCCTTCAATATTTCCGCACATGCGCACTGGTCACTCACGATCTACCGCGACACCTTCTCAAGCTGGCAAGCCAGCGGACCTTCAAGGAGTGATCAAAATGAATGATCTGGCAGAGGGCGGATGCTGCGGACCGAGCCGCAAGCAGCTGTTTGAGAATGTAGAATTAATTCAACAGCACATGTCGGCACTTCCGTCGCTCACCGACCACCGCCGCCAGCCCCCCATCAGCCTCGTCTTCTACACCTGCATTTGTCGAAGAGGACAAGACATGTCCCATTTGCCATGACATTCACTATGAGCAGAACTGGTACGACGATTTCACCATCAGGGGTCCGGTCCATTACCTCAACACCACACTGGTTGCCGTGGACCAGTCTGCGCCATCATGTTGCCGGTGTACCGTTCTCGAGGTGGCAGTTGCTTGGACCTTGGAAATTAGGCCACATCACTTTACCTCTGCGCCGATCTATGTCCGGCTGTAGACGGACGTCTCCTGTTCTGCCGCTTGAAGGTCATTGTTATGACATCGGAGAACCAGCAACCATCGCCCATGACGAGGCTGGAGATGAAAACATACAGGTTGAGAGTGACAGGTAGGTAGGCAGATGCAGACTGCTTTGACATTCTGCTTGCGACATAGGCTGCGGCACTCGCAATACTCGAATTGGAAGCGTGGACTCAGCCACCCCGTAGACGCCTGTCTTCCTGCGATGACCTTGCTCCTTCACAACTACAAAGCCACGCAGCCGTAACTCCTCAATAGCTCTCCTGTTTGGCTACTACCTCCGCCGCCAACGGTCTTGAATGTGTTCACCGGCGAGTCTCTCTTATGCAACTCTTACGCCTTGAAGAGCTTGTTCATGTTGAGTCCTATGGGCAGGGGGATCCGTACATACTGCGAGCAGTTATAACGTGCCTTAGCAAAAGGATCGCTCTTGCCACATTTTAAGAGAACTAAGTACTGTAAGAAGCAGCCAAGGCCCGCATTACAGGTGACCGTCGTAGAACTGGTCGCTTTAACCTGTTCTTGACATTTCGCGGTCGAATCCGCAGGCTCTGCGCCTCTTCGGGCTCAAGCTTACAGTTCTCAGGTATCGTCTCGAGCATTTCGGGCCTGATTACCCACTGCCCTTTATCGTCCTCCGCATATGGCTCTTGAAGGATCCAGTTACGCCACTTCTGGAAAACCTCTACAGCTTTTGCCTCAGATACATCGAACCACTCCTTGTGCATCTTAGTCTTAACACAGGTGTCACAAGCTCTTGTCTTTCGGTTGTTGACCAGCTCAATCTGCATAAGTCTCTCGATGCGTTGGACATGCGGAACTTTGCGAAGGTCACCATCCCGGGAGGACTTGTGATAGCTGTGCGTGCTCTTGCACCTGTTCCACTCTTTCAGTCGTCGCTCGAGGTCATTCGTTCGACCGATTTTGACCATACCAAAGGTTCCTTTGTCCCAGAATATGTATATGAAACCATCCTTCATGTCAGTTGCTGTCAATGGCTTGGCGATCATCTTCTTCACGGCTTTGGCAATAGCAAGGTCGCTCATCCGTGTTGGTTTATAAGGCAGAAATCCTGGTAAATTCGACGTCGTATTGCCGCTGAAGGCAGCAGTAGTGTTTGTTTTGGGTGGCACCACAGAGGGTGAATCCTCTCGCGCACTGCAGTCAACTGGAAGAGGAAGGCCACGGTTGGCCAGTGCCATTGTCCATGCTCTAAAAGTTGAGAGATCTGCTTTTGATGCTTGCGGGAGGTTGAAAATAAAATCTCGCAATTTGGCAATCCTTGATTTGGCTTTCGGCTGAAGCAGAGCCACTTTTCGATGGTTGCCACACAGGACGACCTCCGCGAGCTGCTCAAGATATTCTGGTAAAGTAGCATAATCGCCCTTCTCGATACAACTAGACACAGTGTTTAAGATTTTGTGATCACTGGTAAGCTGTTTTTGAACTTTGCAGATGCATCTCTCGTTCGGAACTCTGACGTAAGAGGCAACGCAAAGCTTTGGATCGTCGTTTAACCTGGCATGAATCTCAGAGGGGGTGATGTGCTCTAATACTGCCTGAAGACCTTTGTATCTGCTATTGGGACGCGGAGTGTCTGCGATGACAGAACGGGTCTTGGTAGTTTCAGTCTTGACTTGAGGTTCTGTGCCTTCGCTCTCTCTCTTGGTGATATTCGCGCTGTTTGAGTGAGATTTGGGTATAGAGAGGAAATCGATCGAAGGCACGGGATTGTACTGGATCTGGAACTTTGAAGTACTCTCATTGCCAACTAAGAAAACACACGTTTAGCAATGCCCAGGAAGTTACTATAGGGTTTCCTTACCCGCTTGGAGGAGATCTCTAGTATCACGGAACAGCTTTCCCAAAGCGACCGTGTCTGGAACCGGGCTTTTACCTGCAATTTGACAATCCTTCAAGCCAGAATTCGAGTCCGGGGTTGTTATTTGTGTGGTCGGTATATGGTCGGCGGTCGGCAAGAAGATTGGTTTGACTTGCGACTCGTAAGTCTGCTTAAAGTCATCCGAAGTCAGTGGCGGAGTTAACGGCGTCGAAAGGTCAAATTCGATTTCGTTGGAAGATTTATGCAGAGGAGTTTCTGACGTGTCCCAAACAAAACTGCCAGTGTCTGGCGTTGAAGGTGTAGACATCGAGCTGGTCGGTGACAGTACGAGGGGAGTTACTTGAGAGGCCATAATGACGACTAAGCGTAATGTACAGTGATGGGTAATTGGTTATGAGAAATACGATATGCAAACTTATTGTAAGGATGGAAAGCCGAATCTTATTATCGTTTGGTAGGTGCACCTCCCACCGCAGTGATTTATACCTTTCATATGAGTGCATCCAGACCTTCTGAAGCCGAAACTCGCAGTCGTTCATGAAACCGCCACCAACAGTGTTGAGTTGCTGTGATTATTTCATGTTCCAGAACCAGGGGTTTGGAGCTGGAAGGCTATGATAAACCATTGCCTTAAAAGGGTTGTAGAAACAGACGTAATCCTGTAGGATTGGGATTTTTTTTGGATTTACTGGCTTGTTGAAACAACCGGGGTTGTACGTGCCGTGCCGCAAAGCCGCATATGCCAACCATCTGGGCCCAACCATGTTGCGTAAACTACATCTAGATTGACAGATACGGCAGGAGAGACTGTAAACCCCTCAGGGAAAGTAGATATGAGCCTGGTCTTTGCTTCCCAGCTATGTGATGTGTGGTGCAGTTAGTTCACCAACGAAGACCTCGTGAACAAGCTTGAGGACCTACGACGTGGTCAAATTAGACCTGACGAAGGTGAACGCGAAAGGTGAAGATGATGAGGACAAAATTACTGTTCAACCTGAGGCTGGGAGTACTATCTCACGGGACAAGCGGGTTGAAAAGGGGAAGGATGCAGCTCTGTGGCGAAGCGGGCTTGCGGTGGTCTGAGCACCACTCGAAGACTGCAGCATACACTGACGGGATTCAGCACGGCTCGGTGATGAGTGCAGTATTAGGAAGTATACACCAGTGAAGGAACACTGTGCATATCAGCAGGACCGACTCGAATGAAACCAACGTCGCCTTCTGTACTTTAGAAGACGATTAAATTCTAATTACTTCGGCAGAAGCACAGCTACGCCCACGAAACGAAGAGGTCGTGTTCTATTCTATGCGTTCTGTGGCGTGCTCCTGAAATGCCATAGCGGTCTTACGAGGATTGATTGATCGATCGATTGATTGCTACTCAGTTTCAGCCACGATGTATCGGCGGCTATGCTCGGCTGACAGGCTTAGCAGATATCTAACGCAGCACAGAAGAAGCTTCTACTCTACCCCACTTCACTCTTGCAAATAAGAGCTACCTGTCCCCAGTGGCCCGCCGTTGTTCTTCAGACCAGTATCTACAACCACATGCTGGCGCATCTAAACAATGATCCTTGTATGTGCATACCAAATTTCAAGGCTTAGAGATCCCCTTTGCCTCATGTGTTGCGACCGCGATACCTTCAGCCTTCCTATACTTTCCAGCTCTTGTTTTTGCTAGCCTGCCCTCGTGCCCCAGTGTCACGGTTTTAGGTGTCTCCTGCCTGCCAAACCTCACCTGCGTGTCACACCTCACCTGCCGTGGGCGTTGTTTACTGTTGCCCACCTATACATACTGTTCGTAGCTTCATACAATACGACCCTAGTTCAATCCTTCAATTCTTCCTACATGCGCACTATCCACAAACAGGCACACCCAGAGCTTATGGTATATATACTTTAGGCTTCATTGTTCTTTCTGTTGCGGCCACTAGCAGCTACCCCTTAGTGCTTTCGTGATGGTTGTTCCCGAAGTTTTGCTCTCGCTGTTTGTAATCTTTTTGCACCTCAATAACTCAATATTACTACACGCTTTCTCTGCAAACCTGAGATTTAGTGCCTATGTTAAACCTCGCCTTCCCTAGGGACTCCGAGTTCAATTTCTAGCAATCAGTGCTAATTTGCGTATCTCTGTTGCCCGTCTCCAGCGCCAACAATACTGCATACGGTGAAATTAAGGACTTTTGTGGTAACCGGCCAGGGGATAGCAAGGCCTCCCGTTCGCTCAGCTCTGTTTCAGCAACTTACCGACGGATTAATAGTTAGGTGGGTGCCCATTAGTGAATACCCACTATTATATGTTTTCTCCCGAACTTGTGGCAACTCTGGAGAGATCGAGAAAGTCAAGATCTAGCAGTCAACCAAGAACCTACATAACATCTGTTGTGCTTAATCGTTTCGTCCGTTATGAATCTTGCTCACTCTTCAACTTCCCTCAGCACCTGCGTCCCAGCCAGTATGACGACAATAACAACGATTTAAGTCCCCGCAGAATACGGGTATCCTGCTCTTCCTCCCACAAATCCGCCCCTAACAATCCCTCAGCTACGTCCTCATCACCGCATCTCTTTCCTACCTCCCCTCCATCTGCCTCAGAGCCTGTATTACTCCATTTCAGCGCGCTGCCAAAGTCCCCCAATTTCACGCCTTTGCATCTGCAGAGACCACGGCCGCTGCCTCTTTACCTTCAAAAAAACCTGCTCTGTGCCTTTTCAACTGCGCGCAGCGCGCCCACTACAATTCTCACGAGAACTATACGATTGTCTTGACGGGCATGGTCATCAGTGGCTTGAGGTACCCTAGAGTTGCAGCTGTGGCGGGAATGGTGTAGATGTTTGGGCGTGTGTTGTATGCTACGGGGTAAACGAGTATGGGTGAGAAGAATGTTGAGGGGAGGGGGACGTAAGTGTACGGTGGGTTTTACATGGCTGCGGTGACGTAGGTTGAGTTTTTGGTGGGCGTGAAGGGGGGGGGGGGTTTGTGGATTTGCTGAGGGCGTGATAGCAGTAATTTGACAGAGTGATTGCAACGTCTGAGTCCAGTTGCAGACCTCCAATCGGCATTGTCGAAGCTAGGGGCGATAGTTGGTGTGAGTGATTGGATGATAAATGGTATTACTCATTATTACCATATTAAAAATTTATGAACGAGTAAAGGGTATCTACAAAAAACCACTACCACGCACTATCCTCTAGTAGTTATACTTGTAGCAAAGCGCCTCGCCAGCAGTATCAAGGATATCCCTGATCTTGACATCAGGCCTGATGCTGTACACATTGATGCTTGTGTCGAGCGTCAGCGCGTTGCCATCGACATCCGTACCATCAATGGTGGTCGTGCGGACACCAGAGTTCTGGTTCTGCCAGATGCGGAAGTTGCGGTCGATGAAGCCGTGGTGCAGCCAGAAGATCTTGAGGTTCGTTAGAATGTTACGATTACATGCGGTTGATTTGGAGTACTTACGGGGTCTGCAGGAGAGGCGTAGACATCCTGCATAACGGCACCGATACCGTTGTGGCCCCAGGCGTGAGCACCGCCTTCAGAACAGCCAGCCATGTCGGCGAAAGTGCTGCGGGCGTTGCAGGCATCGACCATTGACTGACCAGTGTTAATGGTCTTTGCGGAGTCGCCGTTGCGGGCAAGGCAGTGAGCTTGGTTGCCCGAGCCAGGTCCAACGTTAATGGCGAGGTTGGCGAATTGCTGTATTTGAAGTCAGTTATCTAGTACGAAGTGCCGTGAAGCGTGGGTATGCTTACGCCGTCCGTTACACAGGCGCCGCCGAGACCAATACCACCAAACCACTGGCTCGAGAAAATTGAAGACTGGCCAAACTTTCCGGCATACTTGGTCTCGTCGAACCACGGCAGGGTTGCGGTGAAGCCACAGTCGGTTCGGAGGACTTGTTCGAATGTCCACAGGTAGTATCTGTGCCACAGCAGGAACTTCGAGTTGCTGTGTACCCTGGGCGTGAGGATCTGGTGCAGAGCAACGAAATCTTCGTAGCGGCTCTTGGAGGCTGAGAATTGGCCGGATGGTGCTTTGTTCATCAAGCACTTGAGAGAGTCGACAAAGTTTTGCCTATCAGCGGTGGAGACGGAGTCCCACTCTGTGCGAACGCGGACGTTGGAGCATGTTGCGGCAGCGGCGGTTACGCTAACTCTGAGGTTGGGTGCGATGAGGTTCTCAAGGTTGTTTTCGACCTTGTCGGCAAGTTCGTCGATCTTGTCGGTGATGTTCAGTCCGGAAAGAGCTTCCTCGAGGGTCAATGTGTGTCCGGCCGTCTCGGCGAAGATGGAAAGAGGAAGTGCAGGGAAGAGAGATGTTGTTGGAACAGACTCGGACGCATCTTGTCTCTTGATTGCAGCACCCGATACGAGTGTCGCAGCCGACAGAGCTGTGATGGTCGAGAAGTGCATGGTGTGTGGTGTGAAGCCGAACAGAATCAGAATTAGGTATAGAAGTTGTTGTGATCAGCGAGTGTTGGTTTAGACCGTGGAGGTCTTCAGAGTCGGCAGGAGGTTGGGATCGCTGCTGGAGTTTCCAACACCAGGACAGACCGACTCTTTTATCTTGACCTGCCGCAGCGGCGTCATCTTGCTGAGATGATAGGATCAGGATCACCCGTCCTAGCTGTACACGGATGAAAACCGGGGTTAAAGCTGCAACGTTGTATTGGGAGAGATAAGCCTTTTTCCACCGGTGCACCAAACCACGTTAGGCTCGTGGCTTGTCCTCTGTGCAGGTCACCGCTGGGGCCTTGCGCCGCTGGCATGGGATTCTCAATTTCCGAGGCGGGGGTAGGGCTCACGTTACGAGGTGCTGAGGACCTCCAGGATGGCGCCAGCCTCCTTTTAGACCCATCAAAAATCTCCCCTGCCGGGTTCCCGCAATTGATAGTTCGTGTGTGGCACGTTGTGTAAAAATAGCCGCAACTACACTCGGAATGTTCTTGTGGAAGCATGGAGGACCATGGAGGTCTTCAACGCGATGAGATCATGTGCGCAGAGCGTTTGGATAGTCGTTGTTAGCTTTGTGTTTGGGAACGCGGCGGCTGAATAACCGTACAACCTCACATAGTTGCATCACAGCAGCAGCTGAGAAGACGGTAGTCAAGTCGCGACGTACCTGCAGATTAGGAAACATCAGCCTCGTGTTTGCATTTCATCGTGCTGCCACTGTAATCACCCGGTGAACCTGTGGATCTGCATGTTTGGATCCGCCTGCTCCACCGACTCCTTTCCATCTCGGCGGAACAAAGGGTCGGAGGCCCGCAGCTTTGTATCATGTCGCCGAGTCCAGTTGATTGAGCCCTGAGGCTAGCTCGTGGTTATACGGATTACTGCGGATGATGTTGCTCGCCGGTCTTCCTCGCAGTGTGATGACTGGCGATAGAGTAGGGCTGCCACGGTACTTTTGAGACTGCCAGGAAGATGCCCTTAGCAGCGTTCCGCGTGGCTGGAAGAGACTTCACAATCGGTGCCGCTATCACGATGGTGTTCACGTGTGTACAGGTTCACACCGCTGAGGTGGGTGAGAAGGTTGGTTGTGAGCCTTGGACGGCGGAGTGGTTGGTAGATTATTGTCGCCAAGTAAGGCAGGTGGGATAGAGCAGGAGTACAGCATCGATAGTTCACGACGACCACGTCTCCACGTGCGACAGTGCCCTGCGTGGCCTTGTACGACGAAGATGATCCGAGCAGGATTGATGGAGGTTGTGTTGGTAAGTGACAAGAGCTTCGAGAAGAGCTTCACGCGCGAACGGTACGAACCAGACGATCGTTAACGTTGCCATTTGCGGCTAGCTGCCCGTTGAACGATGAAGGGGTTCACAGCTGCATTCGAGAAATCACATCTTCCCTAGGTTTCCTTGGTAACGTTCAAGTCTCCTGCGCCGTGAAGATGACTTACCACTGCGTCCTGGATGATGATCTAATTGCGCTTGACTGTAGCTGGAGGTTGTCACAGACCCCGCTTGGGACGACCTCTGCGCCGCGGTTGCCTAAGGGCCTGAACGCACCTCTTCAACAGCTGCCGCAGAGTACACGACCGACCTTCTTTCACCGCAAAATATCCTTTCAGAAACAACAACTATCTCAATAGCCCTGTCGCGTTGTTCTAGCACGTCAGTCCCGTGACAGCGCGTCATCGCGCTACTGAAATATCCCCCACATCGCAGGGCTGCCCACCTCTACCTCTACAGCGACCGACCGCCACCAACACCATGACGACCACAGGAGCGGATTCGCCGATGCGTAGCTCGCTCGGTATGACCATGCGCAACCACAACGAATATTCTTATCGGCTTCCCACGCCGCCCCGGGTTGTTGTACCTCCACCGACTCTATCCACCGACATGCCGGGTCTCGTGGTTGGGACTGGGTCCGGGGGCCTTGACATAAGCTTCCTCAAAGATATGGCTTTGGAAGACATCGTCCAGAAGAACACTTTGATTGACTGGGCATACGAGCGGCGCCGGCAAGCACAGATGATCCTGCCGTGGTTGTTTCTGGGGCCCATGGTTGCATCTAAGGACAAAGACTTCTTCGCACGCGACGGGATTACCATGGTGCTCGCAATCCGTTCCCGCGATGGTAGCATGAGCGGCGCCTTGCAAGCAGCGCGCGACGCCGGTCTTACTGTGGCTACAATCGAAGCACCGGCCTATCACGACCTGATCAGGCGATTTGGCGACACAACACGGATTATCAACGAGCACGTTGCGGGGGTTCGTCAGCACGCTCTTGAAAAAACAGGGCAGCCCACACTTGGCAAGGTTTTGGTCTTCTGCGAGTCTGGCAACGAAAAGTCGGCCGCCGTGGTCGCCGCATACCTCATGGAGATCCTCGACAACTTTGACTACATCAAAGCGATGCAAGTCTGCCAGGCCCAGCGCTTCTGTGTCAACTTCGACGATACGATTAAGAACATCCTTCGATCCTACTGGGACGTCCTCCAGGCTGCACGTTCGGTTTCGAGCTTCAATGCGCAGCAATACCAAGTGAACAACTTCGCCAAATTCGGCCAGCGTGCTTCCCATTTGCAGCCTTCTTCGACAGTAAGGTCCAAGCGTTCCATCGAGGACACGCGTGACGACGATGATGTGGCCATGGAGGACAGCCTGGACCCCTCGGATGCTCTTCGTTTCCAAGGTCGCGACAATACTCCCTTCCAGAACTCTTAGGCGACTCTGGTAGCTACATGAGGTCCGGCAAATTTTCATAAAGCGGCGTTTTTTTACATGATACCCTGCATGGCTATTGGCGTTTTCTATCGGCGATGCATATGCATTGAGGGAGCAACAAGCAGCAGACGCTACGCAATCGCGAGTTTGAAGCTGCGTTTTCTGGGCCCAGCTCGGTTTCAATTGGCCATAATAGGCACGAGTTACTAATTAAACACTATTCATCTACATGATTGGTTCGCATAAGACTCTTCTTGCGTTGATTGATCGCTTGGTGCTTCTTGGTTTTGAATGCTCTGACTACCTTCAAGGGTCTCGTTTTCATGTATGAGCTTACACCGACTTGTCTGCACCCTCAAATTGTTCAGCTTCTTCCCTGCATTGTTTGGCATTTCCCCCGTGTTCTTGCCTCCACCCGAGACATGCCGACCGCGAATGTTTTATCGTTACAGTGCTGTCTACAGCAAACTCAACACTCAGTCACTCCGGCGCCACGGCTCAAGTCCACCCACCATCCCTGCCCGCCTCCAAAGGCCAGGACTTGGAAGGCAAATGCAGTTCTGAATTATTCAATGGATGCGGTGACTATTCTGTATAACCTGGCGAGGCGTCGCCTCGCTGACCATGCCCTGAGGTTGTTCCTGCCTTACCAAGGTACTAATATTGAACATTGCATCACCCTCCCATACCTCGCTTCTGAACCGATACAGTGTTTGCAAGGTACTAGTCATCGTCAGCAACCTAGCACGACCTTAACTCCGCTACAGTCTGTCGAAGAAAGCGACCGTTCTACGCAGCAGCTGGCTCTGTCATTGCCTCCCAACCATGGTTACCAAGGTTGCAGCAAGTGCAGGAGCACCAGAGCCAGTGCCATTCTCACTATGGTAGTTGCAATGCTACGTTCTTTGGCACCGTTTTCAATATTTTCCGGCTTCCTATCCCTTCGTATACCCAACCATGGTACGCGCTTTATCGGAACCATATCTTGTTTACATCCCTTCCGGAGCATCTCGTACTATTCGATATCGGCTATTATGGGTATTGGACTACGACCGAAGCACAGGCTGAAACGACCCGAGCGATTCGAGCAAGATGGGATCGGTTCAGGTCCACAGTCGCCCACAACTGCGTTGCCCAGTGACTTCGAACAGTCAGACAGTTCCAGCTCAGATATATTTATTTGCTCTCCTCCTGAGCCATACTTATCGACCATCCTCAGGACTTGTACTACGTTGCTGGATTCACCGCCGCCGTGTCGTAAGCGTCAGAAACAAACCAGCAGAGACAATATGGGGTGAGTACCCTTTGACCGCCTTCTCGCGAGCTATTCTGTTTCTACGATCTCTGAATCCGAAGAGGCGTCCTTTTCCAAACAGTATGATTTATTGACCATTTCACAGGTATCTCGACATGCCCCCTGAGTGGGCTAAGATTCACGCTGAAGGCGCACGTACGACATCAACAACTCTCCAAGCAGCAGCTTTCCCCTCGTTGTCACTGGATCAGCCACGTCAACCTGCCGCTGCTCAGGCACCTTGCGTGGCCTCTAACATTGTCGATCTTACAGAACCGGAAGAGGAGGAAGACGATCTTGAGTGGATACCTTCAACTTCGACACACATTGATGCTCCCAACGTTCTTAGCGAAGATTCCAGGAAGGCTATCGAGTATCACGTTGGGCACTATACTCCAGAAGACGGGCCTACCGGAGACGCAGTCCGAGCTGAACGTTCGCGTATGATCAAGGCTGGCGTCCTCCCAAAACCCAAACACCCCCGTAAGCCGAGCAAGACTAACCCTGACTATGAGTATTACATTCTCCTTCAAATTCGAGTGCGGGAGCTCTTGGAGAAAAAGCGGGAGCTCGAGGTCAAGCTCCGTTTCTCTAGAGACACAGATCACGCACTCCGCACCGCACTCAAAGCATCATCCACCAAACCACTCTCAACTCTCCCAGCAACCAAGGAATCCATACAGCTCCTCAAGAAAGAGATCATGTTGTTAACCCAAAGGATTTGGTCGGACAAACACCAAGACGAACACGCCGCCAAAGCTCGACAAGACTTCCTCACCAAACACCCAAAGCTCAAGGAGCCAGAGACCAAGTACGCATTTCGACGTGGCGCGGAAGATGCGTTCCTTCCTACCTTTGGACATCATGACGACCTCGATTGGAAAGCTATGCAAGCCATAGCGAAGAAAACCCAGACGCAGACTGAAGGCAGACGGCCTTACTCCGTAGCTGAGTGGCCTCGTCTGGACCGTAAAGAGGTCTTGCCTGGACCGGTCGTCGACATGGAGGGGACAGACTTCTACACAGAGATTACTGATAACCTCCGATACCTCGGCGGCTGCGTGAAACCAGAATCGCGCCTTCAGTGAAGGTATGGGAGGGCTTTGAAGTACACAAGGACGTGAATTGTTGGCCACCTTGTATTAGTAACCTCGGAGACCGTTGATAGACTCATCTGTAGCAAAATCTAATTTCTCTGTTTCTGATATTGGGTCTGCTCATTTGTTGCGGCGATACAAAAAGGCCGACCTTTCTGATCCTCGGGTCCTAAAGGTTATGTACAGCGCAACATCATTGAATACCTCCCAGCTCCGTCTTTAAGATTCCCAACTTTGTAAACTGCGAGACACGATTTCCACGTGTGTAACTTTGGATCTGCATTCTAGGTCATATGTGAGGCTTTCCACTACCCACAAAGTTGTTCTTCAGGGCCAAAGAGCTATATCTCATCATCGTTCCAGTCATCAAGGGGGGTCAGCAACTTGTGAAAGTCACCGATACAGGTGATGGACGAATGCAAACAAAAAACAAAAATCTCTTCGTGATGCCAATACTCTGACTGCCCCACGCCCTCTGTCAACACCAGACTCCACTACGACGCTGAGATGAAGTTCCTGAAGAAAACGTCTGGCCACAGAATCTAGCTCTACTCCATGTTCGATTGGTCACGTCCCTGGTATATGCCCCCACAGAGGCCTAGTCTGACTGCGTTGACATCGTGGATACAGACCCACGACTCGATGGCACTGACAACTTCCAGATACTTCAAGGCTGTCGCGTCCAGAATCGGGCCTAGCGGGGACGTGGCGCGGGAGAGCTTGGAATTATACGGTATTTGGTTTGTTTGAAGTGTTCGAGCAACATGGCACGCTCCAGGTGGGTTGGAGAGAGCTTGAACTCACCGTCGTTGATGCTTTGTATCCATCATGAGACTGCCTGAAGGGGGTGACTTTTTGTCCATTGCTTCTGTGCCTCGCGAAGTCTGTCGATGTTGTAGCTCATGTATGGTGGTTGGGCATCGGATCCTGCAATGTAGTTCAATTCAAGCAGTTGAGACTTTTCGATCAAAGGCATCGTTGATTGAAATGCTCTCTGGTTTTCAAGGGAAGGGACGGGAACAAGCGTCCTCGCTCGACGCACGCGCAGGTTTATAGTCTTCAACGGTTCGAGGTTGATAGAATCAATTGATGCCGCAGTCTGTACGCTAGGTATACCGTCCAAACGCCATGCTGTGTCCCCAAACCTTCCTATAATTCTGCAATTGTCGAGTCTTGCTTCTTTCCCAATATTCCATCCATGCATTCATAAGCCCCTTACAATCCCAACAGCATCCGCGCCGGATCTGTCTTCTCATCGTTGCCCTTGTTCGGGCCCACGGGGCTCGTTGCGGCAAAGAAGAGCACTTTGATTGCGATAGCAAAGCCAGCGTGCAGCGCCAGAACGACGACAAGCAGGATCTTGGAGGTCTTTGCTTCGGTGGTCGAGAGTACGGGGTACAAGTTTCGTAGCAGGAAGGTTGCGGAGAAGGCGAGGCCGAGGGCGACGAAAGTGTAGTTGAGAACTGGGTGTGGTTAGCACTAGGAAGAAAAGGCGTCGAGGGAGGATGTTGAGGGTTGCAAACCCCATGGGGGGATGTTCGACTTACTCGAGATTGGACTCCAGCTCACCAGCGCAACGACAATCCAGACTAGATTCGCGTACCCATACAAACACGCGCACTCCAAAAGGTTCGCACTCTCACTCCCATACCACTTCAACACGCCCCAAAGCCCCACAGGCACCAGCCCCGTATACCCATACACCAGCCCCGCGGCACCACTCAGCAACTTGAAGTCATACGCAAAGTGCTCCTTGCCCTGGTGCGCAAGGTACTGGTTAATCGTCCCCGTCAAAAACAGTATAACGACCACGGTCGTCGCGATCCACACCGGCCCGTAGAGGTCCGGATTTCCCTCCAGCACATCGAGGAAGTTGGCGCGCGGGTAGATGGTGGCCGTGCAGCGGCGCAGGACTTCAGCGGAATCGACGTCGAAGGCTTGCGCGTAGAAGGAGAGCGTCCAGAGGAGGTGTTTGCGAGAACCGCTGGAGGAGGCTGTCGCGGGCTGGGGGAGGAAGGAGGAAGAGTCGGGTTGAACCTTTGCACCGCGGGAGGGGGTGGTTTCGAAGTCTGGTCAGATTGTTAGCTGTGAGGTATAGAAGGTTGGTGGACTACTTACTGGAGCTGTGGAATTCGAGGTCCTCTTGCAGATCGGTGTGGCCTAGGTCGCCCTGGGGCGGTGTAAGCTGCGGTCTTGTAGTTGCTGTAACTTCAAGAGATGTGTCTCACCTCCTGATCAACGTCTACGACGACATCGTAGCCTCTGTTTGCCATGGCGAGTGTGTTTGGAGCTCGGCTTGTGGTGAGCTTGCTGCAGCTTTACGTGCCAGATTGCGCTTGCGCGTTGACGTTGCTGCGCGTTTCGGAAGAGTCCAAGCTCCCATTGGCTACACACTCAGCAGCCCTGCGACCAACATCCCTTGCAAGTCGAGAGCATTTGCAATAAAGAAGGCCTTGATTAAAGTAAGGGTATGCTGTGTAAGGAACCTGAAAGCTGAAATTATCGCAACACGCTCGCAGTTAAGAACCAGACATAGACAGCCAAGCACACGCGTCCAGAAAGCGACAGTTGAACCTCTTGTCGCAAAAACACAATATTGATATTTCCAAGGAATATGAGGCCATCTACCAGTCCACGGATCTACTTGAACCATCTAGACATTAGGTTAGACCACATCACACAACACTACCCCATCACCGCATCTACGGCGCAGGCTCATCCTGGGGAATGAGCGGCTCCACGTTCCAGATGCTCTCCGCGTACTCATCAATACACCTGTCACTGGTAAAGAAGCCCATACGGGCGACCGTCAGGATAGTCTTCGTCGTCCACTCCTCCGTATTCTTGTAGCTCTCGTCAATGGACTCCTGGGTTTTGATGTACGAGTCGAAGTCGTCAGAGACAAGGTAGTAGTCGCCGTGGTCGACGATGCCATTCAGCAGAGCAGAGAAGCGCTCGGCATCGCCGAATGTGCCCTTGTGGATGTGGTCGAAGACATTGGCAAGCTGAGGCTCGAGCTCGTAGTGCTTGTACAAGTGGGCGTGGCGAAGATCCTCGACGTCTTCGGACAGGTTGCCGAAGAGGAAGATGTTCTCCTCGCCGATCTCGCGGGTGATCTCGATGTTGGCACCATCGCAGGTACCAATGATGAGACCACCGTTGAGGCAGAACTTCATGTTACTTGTACCACTGGCCTCGGTACCGGCGGTGGAGATGTGCTCGCTGATGTCGCTAGCAGGTGTGATGATCTCGGCCTTGCTGACGTTGTAGTCCTCCAAGAAGATGACCTTGAGCAGGTCACCGATATCTTTGTCATTGTTGACAACATCACCGACCTTGTTAATGAGGTGGATGACGGTCTTAGCCATCCAGTATCCGGGTGCAGCTTTGCCGCCGAAGATAGACACACGAGGAGCAAGCTTCTTCCTCTCCTCTGGCGACATGGCCTTGATCTGGAGGTAGCGGTGGATAACACCGAAGATGTTCAGTTGCTGGCGCTTGTACTCGTGGATACGCTTGACCTGAACATCGAAGAGTGCAGCTGGATTGACTGTGACATTGTTGTGCTCCTTGATGTGCTGGGCGAGGCGGACTTTGTTTGCGTACTTGATCTCGCGGAACTCCTTCCTGAACTCCTTGTCGTCGACGTAGGCCTCGAGCTTGTGCAGCAGAGTAAGATCCTTCAAGAAATCGTATCCACCAAGCTTGGACGCAATAAGCTCAGAGAGCCTGGGGTTGGCCTGGTGCAACCATCTGCGGGGTGTGATACCGTTGGTGACGTTTGTGAACTTGTCGGGTCCGTAGATCTTGACAAAGTCCTTGAAGATGGTGGTCTTGATCAGATCAGAGTGCAGCTCGGCCACACCGTTGACCTTGTGGGAACCAATCAGAGCAAGGTAAGCCATGCGGACCATCTTTGGTTGCGACTCCTCGATAATTGATACGCGGCCGAGCATCTCGCGGTCGTTGGGGAAATTACGCTCAACAAATTGGAGGAAATTCAAGTTTATGTCGTAAATTATTTGCTTGGAGGTCTGTTAGTTGTCGTTGTTCACGCCTCATCAGGTATACTCACGAGGTGGCGGGGAAGGAGGTGCTGCATCAGAGGAACAGACCACTTCTCAAGCGCCTCAGGAAGGACGGTGTGGTTTGTGTAACCGAAAGTGTTCTGGACAACTGCACAGTGTTAGTCGTTGCAAAACGCTGAGTACCTCCAAGCGACTTACTGTTCCACGCATCATCCCAGTCCAAACCCTCGATGTCGACCAAAATTCTCTGAAGCTCAGGAATGGCCAGGGTTGGGTGAGTGTCGTTAAGCTGAATGGCGACCTGGTTGGGGAACTCCTTCCAGGCGCGCTTGCTCTTCTTGAAACGGCGAACGATGTCGTAGAGCGAGGCAGCGCACCAGAAGTACTGCTGTTTGAGACGAAGCTCCTTACCGCGCTCGAGGTTGTCGTTGGGGTACAGAACGGCGGAGATGGTCTCAGCGCGCTGCTGGTCTGCTACTGAGCTCTCGTACTCGCCAGAGTTGAACTTCTGGAAGTCAAACTCGCCGCTGGCAGCCTTGCTGCCCCAAAGACGGAGGTTGTTGCAAGTGCCAGTCTTGTAGCCAGGAACTGGAACATCATAAGCCACAGCCTGGACAATCTCGCCGCCTTCCCAAGAAGACTGCTGCTTTCCCTCATCGTCTTGCCAGCGGTTTACGTGGCCGTAGAACTGAATGTCGACTGTGATGTCGTGTCTCTGAAACTCCCACGGATTGAAGTCGAGCCAGTAGTCTGGGACTTCCACCTGGTATCCGTCGATGATCTCCTGTTTGAAGATACCGTATCTGTATCGCAGACCGTAACCCCAGGCTGGGTAGTTCAGGGAGGCCATCGAATCGAGGAAGCAAGCGGCGAGACGTCCAAGACCACCGTTACCAAGAGCAGCGTCGTGCTCCTGAGCAACTACATCTTCCATACGGAAACCAAGGTCGGCAAGACCCTCTGCACATGTGTCAGCGGGGCCAATGGCTGTTTCCTGGCGGATGACACTTACTGGTAGCGACGTCTTTTTGTTCGACGTTAAGCATAGCATTGTCTAGAGCACGTCCCATCAAAAACTCGAGAGACAGGTCTATGTGGTCAGCCACTTCCACTTATACTGTGTTTCAAGACATCTTACAGTATACGCGCTTCTGGTCAGCAAAGGTCTGGCTCTGCTGTGTCTTGTTCCAGTCCAGAACCAAGCGATCCCTGAACGCCAGGGCGGTTCCAGCATACGCAGCTGACTCATCGCAGTTGAACAGCGAGCGCGCGAGGGTAGTCTCAATATGACGAACAGCCTCCTTGTTGAATTCATCTGATGTGGAGAAAGGCTTGGGCATCTATTGTCTTATCAGTACCCCACATTGTGCAATGAAGCTACCCCGCAATCAAGGTACTCCAAGGACCGATTGACTTACGAACTTCCTCCAAGCTTCACGCTGAGGCTCTGGAATGCTGTTTTCAACAGCCTTGATCTCGCCGGGGCCGAAACCGGTCACGGTCCTCTTGTGCTTGGGGCGAGTGAAGTTCGCAGGTCCAACAGGACCCTTCAGGTCAGCGAGCGGGGCGCTCGTGGAGGGACGGCGCTCGCGCGGCGAAGGGGTAGCAGTCGCCATCTTGGGGATGTCAATTGCAGAGAAAGGAGAATTGCTAAGTGAATGTCGGTGTCGCACAGGAGAGGGAGGAGTTGAGGGACGAATTGTGGAGGAGAGGAGGTGTATGTTTAGGAAGCGCCGGAAGCTTAGGAAGGAAGATCTAAGCTTAGCAAGCCTATATGCCCGCTTGGTGGTGCGAGTGTTTACAATCAGGGAAGAGGATGGCAACAGATGTTTACGCCGCAGGAACAAGAGCTTCGGGCAAGCAAGCAGCAGGAGCGAAGCACGACCACAGGTCAATTAACATCAGGAGATACTGACGACTGCAATCGAACGCGGGGAGGCGATCGAGGCTGACAGCTAGCAACAGCTCAACAGCTGTTGAGCTGCAGCTTGATGCACGCGGTTGGTGAAGCGCATGGGGTTAGTGGGGTAGCCAGACCTCACGCCAACCAAACTTCGAGCGCAAAGCGGCTGGCTAACTCGGCTGGGAGCGCGTCCAATGCGCTTGTGGCATCTTGAGAATTCCTAAGTGTGTGCTAAAGGGTTTCATACACAACGAGGCGGTGACTTTGAAAGGCCAGAAGTCGGTGGTGTGATGGAGGGGAAGGACTGTGACGTCGGCGGACACTGAACGTGGAGGAAAGCTCGGGCGGCTCTGGGCATGAAAACCGCAGGACTGATTCGTGTACCTTGTGTCAGCCTTGCACACATGGTCAAGTCAAGAAGTGTTTTCTGCGTACGTGTCAAGACGTGCTGCATACATGCGAAATGATAGATATGTGTATGATTGTGCGATGTTGCGCTACAATAATGCTAGATGGTGCCATGACAACGGCTACCATGTGTGCAAGAGGGTATCGTGCCAACAATACAAGAGATGAGACCGCTGGGTTCGATCCTCCAAGCTAAATTACGCCCATAGACTCCTTAAAGCTGATGCTGCTGAAATGCTGGATGACTGAGAATGCTAAAACAATGTGGGTATCGTAAGCGCTGCAAGAGAAGCGAAGCCAACGCTGAAACGTGAAGGCGATGCAAAACACGGAAACACCACGCCGCACCTATGGACTAGGTCCTGGTGTCTGAACGCCATTCTTCCACATTGCTGTGCCGGACAGATCGATGGAGAAGTTACGGCGACGGCTGGTCTTGATGATAGTGTCATTCTCATTCGTCAGAACTGGTGGCGCAGGCAACGCCTTGGTACGCTGCATGTCTCGCAGCATGCTCTCCATCATGCCTTCGGTGATGCGGCAGAGACCGTAGTCCATGTCTTGAAGGATCAATCGCTTTGTGGCTTCGAGTTCCTGGATGGTGAACTGGTTACGGCTTATGCCAACTGCCCAGTAGTGGGCAGAACGACGGGTGTCACTGAAGAAACCATGTGCGAGAGACAAGGCAGCGAGGACAAGGACGTCTGGGCTGACGGATGCCTGATGACATGTGTCGGTCTTCATGAAAAACTTGAGATCCTTGGCATAGTTAGACGGCAGCAAGGTCTCCCGCCATGTAGCAGCGAAGCGGTACGACAAGGCATCAAGGATGCAGGCAGCGAAGGCAACGACCTCGTCTGGCAGGCATGATCGTTCCAGAAATCCGCGGATGCCAGGCACAAAAGGTCGGGTTGTGGAGATATTCAACGGGACGAGGTTGGCGAGATGGGTCGCATGTGCTAAAGATAGTAGTTAGCATTCGTGTCCAATAATGAGTGTGGCGAGTAGGGCAAGCATTGACGAGAAAACTCATCGATCGACAGGAACACCGTGCAATGTGGGTTCGAAGAGAAAAGGAGATTGGACTGCAATGACGTCGCCTAAAGTCGGTTCGTGCTAGCATACAGGGGAACGTTGCTCAGCCGAGCAAGTCCCACATGCCCAAGACCAGCAACAAACTTGTCTCTGAGTGGAAATGTTGCACGTGTAATTGTGCGATATTAGATTGTTGGCAAACTAACCTTGTAGCTCAGGAGCAAGTTCATGCAGATCTGACGTTGTTGATATTGGCTTCTCGATTATGGTGTGCTCCCTTGCTGGAGGAGGGGTAGGCAAGTTGGACAGCGAGCCGCATGTTGCAAAGTAAAGGTCCAATTCTTCGTCGGTCATATCGCTGGTGGTCGAGAAAGCTGGCGAGAGTTCCATCTTGAAAGTAATTTTGATGCTGCTTCTCGGTTTGGAGTCGCAGAAATGCTGGTCGCGATTCAGGGCTTCTTGTACAGCGAAGGTTGGTGTGGTGTTGCTCGAAAGATCATTCCAGTTTCGTTTGTCGAACCGTAGATTGAAGGATCGAAACGTCGTGGTGGCTTGAGAACAGTTGGGGAAAGGAGAAGAACAAAAGGCCTGACGACGAGGGCATCCACAGCACTATATACTACTGTCCCAAAAAGACGACAGTGTTCGAATCGGTGAAGCGGCTGACGGTGCGCTCACTAGCTCCGTGTGGCTCCTTAACCCGTAGCGGTCTCCCTGCCGCAACACCAAGCCCTACCTGAACACCTAGCGCGCTAGGCAGTGCAGTAGGGGGCATGCAAGCGAAAATTGAATATTCGGGCGGTAGCCGCACCGTCAGACGTGCCGCACGCAATTGTGGATGCCCAGGAGTTTGCGAGGCCCGCAGGGTGAAAGATGGTGGACGAACTGCATTGGACCTTCCTCTCCCGGTAGCCAGATATGCAGCAACCCGCATAGGAATGCTCTTGCCATGGCGCGATCTCATATACAACGACGCAAAAGCAATCCATCTAACTTGATGATCCCCCAGATCTACATTCCAATCTGCTATTGTACGGAATACCGGTACAAGGTTTGATTGTTTTGCTGTAAAGCTTCGCCTAAGGCCGCCCGTCCCGTCCGTCGGTGGCTGAAGGGTCTTGAAGACATCGATGACAATGTCCGCCAAACACATGCTCACTTGCACACCATCAAATCTACACACGCTGGAAAGACGGCTGAGGAATGTTTCACATCACGAAGTGGTCCCTTCAGCATCTTCGTCGACACCATCACGCCACCCACACACCTACCGCATCCTCCACGCGAACATAGCAACCAGCGAACAGCTCCGAGTCTTCAACGCACTCACCGCCAATTCACATCAGAACTGCCTCCGTGCGGCGGTGCAGCGGCGTCTGTGAATCGCGGAACGAGTGCGTATACGGGGCTCGGGCGCATCGTACATCCGTACGCACCTCCTCTGACCAGCACACACCTCCCTACCAAGCCGCCAAAGGCTACGTACCCGCCTGCTAACCTTCAAGTTGACGTTATCCACACGCACATTCTCGCGCCATTCCGCAAAGGCAACATGGACATGATGTTTCCAGGTGCATGGCGAGTCGTGAGAAGAGCTCGTAGGATTCGTGCTGAGGGATTCGTGCTGAGGGGATCGTGCTTCGCTTCAGTGTTCCGAGATCCTTTAGATGCATGTGAGATGTGCTGGCCCATATTGACAGACCCATCGCACTAGTAAGAAGGCAGCGCAGAAACACAGCAGCCGTGAGAGTGAGGTCGCTTGAGCTTGCGTCCTGGCAGGGGCGTCCTATAAACGTGCAGTGGATCCAGGAACGGCAAATGCACACCGAGCACGTGGACGTCGACATTGGCCTTCCGAGATCCTGCAATGTTCTGCAGGGTGTATTGAAAGTCGCATTGTGATGTCTGCCTTTCAAAAACGTAGGAAACCATGAGATACTTCCACAGAAGTAAGGACCTCAGTCTGCGTCTGCATGTCGGCAAAACTCACTTCCCAGCTCCACTCCAGTCGTTCCGCCCACATTGCAAACCCACAACCGCCCCCATGCTGTGGAGACCTGTTGAGCATCTCGAAGCTTTCGATGCTGTGATCGTGATGTGATGATCGATCCTCCTCTGCAAAGCCTTGCAAATCTGTCGAACCTTCAGTCCGACCAGGGCAGCAGTTCCAAACAACCCAAAGGTCTGACAGGCGCCTCTCACATCATCATGTTGACACACGATGCTGGCGCCATCTGTCAGTCTTTCGGTCGATTCGAGATGCAAGTGGACGCAAGCATTTCGTTTGTGGGGGCTAGCAAGACATAGGCGAAATGCCTCACCTCGACACTACCATCACGGCACTTGCACATAGTTTACACGTAACGTAGCCACGAGACACCGTACTTCGCTCTAGCAAATCATGCCCATCGTCCACAAACCAGCACTTTGTAAGACGTTCGCCAAACAACCGGGCGTCAACAACGGTAGCGAGCGCAGCTGAAATGCCAGCCTCCACAGCCGCACATGCGTATGAGCCGGCGAACATGTGAAAAGTGGGTGCGGCTAAACGCCTACTCTTGCCATTTTATGGTTGCTGTTTGTGGCATATTGAGGTCAAAATAACATATTCAGTTGCAAAGAACGCCACTCTACAGCTACGAAAATGCTCAGAGGTATATCCTGGTCGCACGCGGAAAATAATGCAGACCAAATCCGACTTCAGCGCTGTTCCTGTCATGCTCTTGCAGAACAGACTACCACTCCATTTTCAACATGTCCATGAATAGGCTCGTCCCTTGTCCATTTCCAAGACTCAATCTCTCTATTTTGTCGCGACCGTATAGCATCATACGTCATAACTTGTCATACCTCGTACCTCCAAAGAGTGCATAGCACCGCGAGTCGGAGGCAGGCCGTTGTCGCACGCTCTTCGAAGCGCTTACTGGGCCTTCTTTGGGGCAGCACCGGGCTGGTTGCCGACGTACTTGCGGATGTCGGTCGCATCAGCAGCCTGGCGGACGACGTTCTTGAAGGTTCCCCAGCCTTGACGAGCAGCGGGGGGAGTGCTCTGGTTGGCGAGCTGAGCATCAATGCGGGCGGTGACCTTGTTTATGGCGTCCTGGACGAAGCTGCTCTGAGCGTAGCGGGCGCGGAAGAAGATAGTGTAGACGGCGAGGAGGATCCACGAGCCCTTCTGGAAGAGGAGAGCGGAGCCAACAACGCGGAACCAAAGAGTGATCTCGAGGAGAGCGACCAGTGTCATGCTGGCATCGTAGTACTCCTTGACAAACTTGCCAATGGTCTCAGCGAAAGCCGAAGCCTGGGGCTTAGCGCCAGGTGCTGAAGAAGCAGCAGGCTGGGGCTTGATGGTGGGGATCAGGTTAGAGCGCACGTAGGTTGCAACGTGGAAGATGGAATAGACTGTGAAGGGCAATACAGCCAGAGGGATTTGGCGCATGAAGAGCCAGACGAGCGCCATGACTACATTGATGTCAGCTTGTGCTGCAAAATAGTGGGGGCTCTATCTGCTGCAAACACTTACTCAGGTACTGGACGTTCTCATCAGTGGCAAGAGCCATAACGCCGCCCTGCTTACCGGCCCTCATGCGGGCGCGGTATGCCTTGTAGACAACAATGCCATATGTGACACAGGCAGACACAAAGGCTGTGCGGTACGAGAAGGCAGCCCATTTCGAGTTATAGTTGAAGGTGATGTAGGACAGTCCGTATCTCAGCGAAGCCAGCAGCAGCGTAACGTGGCCGGCGAACCAGGCGAACTGCAGGGTCTGCGCGAGGGCAGCTAGGCGCTGGCCCAGAGGAAGGTTGGAGGGCGGAGGAGGGGCCATTGTGGGATTTCGACTGTGTCGTGTGGGCTACGTAATGTGCAGCTTGAACGGTCAGCGGAGCTCTAGATAGCGAACTGTGGTATTGAATGCGTAAGACCAATGGTACTCGAGTTTATACACAGCAGTTGGGTGCCTTGTGGAGGAGTCGAGTGCAATCTGGCAAGAAGCGGAGGCTGGCGCTGTCTGTTCGGCGCTCGGAACCCGCTGCTGCTTATGACGCTCCCTGTGCGTGACCCAATAGGTGCAACTTACCGAAGAGAAGACAGAACCCGGATTGGAGTTCAACAGTCGAATGAGGCAGGCAATATGCAGAAGAGGATGTTGGATGAAGAAGAATGGGCGATCAACTTTTGTAGCTTCAAGAAGCGGGCACGCAAACCAGGTCGTGGGCGTTTGAGTGATGACGAAATGCCTTCGTTCTGCCACTTCCAGTCCTGGCTGGCGCGCACAAGCCTGATGGCGCCCCTCCACGACTGCCGCACCCTGACGATCGTTGCAAGTGCAGGGCAAGGCGAACATGGAAGCTGACTGCCAACTTTCGTAATAATGACCATTCACACTGGGACATATTCAATAGATTTAGAGGTACATCATGAACCAGATCACTACCCACAAAGGAAATTCACTGCTACGATAGTTGTAGAATACATGAAAAGAAGTATCCTGTCGCTCCCCCACTTCGCCCGAGAACAACTGCCCCATGTGCTAAATAATAAAGAAGTCGAAGGGAACACAAAGGAACTGGAAGGAGTGCAATGATGTTGGTATCAATCAACAGCCGGGATATCTGGACCAAGAGACGACACCGCTGCCTTCTACTCGCCAAAACTGCACCGCCGTATTAGTCGTCTGTCGATAACACCCAGTGGTATCGTCAAGCGGCATCATATTAAACAAGTCTGTAAGAGGGATAAGAGAAAGAAGCGGAGGGCGAAAGCCGGGCAAGATGTCAAGGCGAACGGACACCAAGGATCCCGGCTTAACGGAGGGAGAAGCCCTTCCTCTTGCCCTTCTCTTCCAGCGGCCGTCCAGACTCGATGCGTGCCTTCTTTTCCTCGAGCTCGCTTCGTTGTCGGTCGAGCTGGTCCTTCATCTCCTTGTGGCGGGCGTACAGCTCCTCTTCGCTCTGTCGCAGCTTGCTCTCCTTCTCGTTGACCTTCTGCTGGAAGACCATCTTCATTTCCATCTCCATCTTCTGGAGCTTTTGCTCGTGCAGCGAGCGCTCCTCCTCCTGCTTGACCGCAGGGTTGACCTCCTTGAACACGCTGGAGTCTTGCTGGACACCCATCGCTGTAAGCTTCTCGGAACGGTAATTCTCGTAGAGTGTGTTGTTGGTATTCTCCTTGAGCTCTTCCATGTGGGTGCGGATAAGCATCTGTCGGAGCTTGACGAAGTCGCAGTGCTCCTCGTTGTCGACCTCAACGACACCCCAAGGCATGGCGCGACCACGGACCTTGCGACCATCGGCAGTAATGACCTCGTCGTTCGAACCGACAACAGCGAAGGGAACCTTGGCCATGATCTCCTGGTTCTCAGCGATGGTCTCCTCATCGTCGAGCTCGTATCGTGGACCTTCGAAGATCTGAATGCCGTGGTGCTTGATGTCCGCGAGAATCTGAGAGTTGTCAGCATCTAAACACGCTTGTTTTAAGGCATTTACTTACCCTTCTCTTGAAGTTGTCAATCTCGTCATCGGATACTGTATCGGCCTTGGCAACAACCGGAATCAGGTTGACCTTGGTGTGCAGCTTCTTCATAACTTCAACATCGAGGGGCTTGAGCGAGTGACCAGTGGGCTGGATAAAGTAGACAACAGCGTGGATGCGGTTGTCAACAATGTTCATGCGGTTGACTTTGTTCTCGGCATCGAGGTAGGCGTCAAATCGTTGCTCAATGTTCTTAACAATGGGATCCCACGATTCGTCGTTGTTGATGAAGTCACCGAAGCCGGGTGTGTCAACGACGGTCAAGCGCAGACGAACGCCGTTCTCCTCGATATCGGCGCTGATGGACTGTATCGAGACAGTCTTAGAGATGTCAATGCTAGGGGGCTTGCGCTCCTTGGGAGGGTACAGAGAGGTGTTGAACAGCGTGTTCACGAGAGTCGACTTTCCGAGGCCAGATTCACCTATCGTCTTGTTAGTGCACTGTTGATAGCTCCTTGCCCAGGTGCAGACGTACCAACGACCATAACGTTGAAGTTGAAGCCCTTGCGCACACTCTTGCGGTGCCACTGGTTGGGCAGGTTTGCGAAACCGACGTAGCCTGTAAGCTTTCTGCGCACGATGTTCAAGTCGTTCGCCATCTGTGCTGCGAGCTTAGGGTTCTTCGCTGTGACGGTCTGGGGAAGTGCTGCTTGCTCGTTAGCCATGGAGTTGTTGCCATCCACAGCAAACGAACCGTTCGCGGTTGTCGGTGGTGATGGGGACGCACGCGAGGGAGGGGCGGGCGATATGGCGCCGTTAGATTCTGTGTTTGCGGTTAGCCCCTGTGTGTGGGAAGGAGGGTGGTGTGGCCGTTAGGAACGGCAACATCAACCGGTGTCAGAGCTGCATTGGAGCTGCCGCACAGTCCCTCTTGCTGCAACATACGTGCTGAGGCGGTTGGGAGGCTTGCAGCTCGAGCAGTGGTCGATGTCGCGAGATATGTAGGGCTGGGGGTGTTCCTTACCCATGGCGGCGATGGAGCTGCGGTCGCAGTGAGGATGGGTGGAGTGAGAGACTTCTGTAAGGCATGCGAGATCAGCAGGATGTCCTCAGTGCGTGGTGCAGCCGACCGTGGTTGCTGCCAAACAATATGGAGACGCGACGCAAGCCAAATCCTGGAGAAATAAAGTGAAACAGGGTGGTAAGACAGGCGGCGTACCTTTCGACGGTAGTTATGCTCTCGAGCGGAGCGATTCACTCAAAGCAATGGAATTGGGAGGGTTGCAGGTGACTGCGAGCGAGGACGGCGTGGGTGCGGTGGATGCTGCGACGTTGAAGGAGGCAGGCGTGGTACGCTTCGCTGGTGTGGAAAGGGGTCCTCGCAGGGATTGGTGAACAACGTCGAAGAAATGGGCGCTAGAGCCAAAATCCCCGCTCCGCGAACAACAGTTGGTGCAGCTGTGGAAATAGGTGAGTATGGTGCAGAGCGAGCAGTAGTCGCTGTCTGACAGCTGCAGAGTGCAATTGACAGCTTGCACGTCGACGTGGGATGATTCCTGTGTTGCTGTGCAGCCTCGAATGGCAGTCGCGTACCGCAGAGCTCGGAAAGGAAGCTGTCACGTGCACAAGCTCACGAACATGGAAATCGCACCCCAGAGAAGGCTTGAAGGTTTTACTTCTTTACTGCAATGCATTGCAAGGGCACAGAGATGCTCACATACTGTACTGCCTCCGCGGCTCATATTCTTTGGTACGCAGCCTCCTCCCTCTCTTCAACGTGGGTTCAGGGAAGCACTATCTTGGGTCCCAATAATATATGCCCAACTTCTGACGCGTGCACCAGCATCTATCCAATGCCGACTTCGACTCGATGCGAAATATACACAACCAAGGGTATTATGCGAAAAGTCCAATCCAACGCCAAAGACAATGCATCATCAAGAAAAACTCATGAGCGCCTTGTTGAGCTCAGCCTTGTCATACTTGACGTACTTGCCCTTGCCTTTATCAATCTCGCGGTACTTGTCGTAGAAGCGATTGTACAGCGGCTCGATGATGTTCTGCACCTCCTTCGACAACTGCGTACGCACTTCAGCCTCCATGGCGTAGGTCTTGTGACGGGCGACAAGGTCCTCGAAGCTTGTGTTGAAGTTCTTGAACTTCTCCTTGATTGCGTCCTTGTCCTTCGAACCCAAACCCTTTACGATGGCTGCGGAGTCGGCAGCCCCACCACCAGAGTGTGGTCTTTCCTTTGAGCGATTCGTGTACTGCACGTCGAGCAGATGTCCAGATGGCTCCCGCCACGCTTCGAGATACATAGCGGAACTCGTCTTGCGCCAGCCTGCAAGTTTACCTGCGTAGCTCTCCAAGAGTGGTGCAAGCTCAGAGTTGCGAATGACCCGGGTGACAATCGCTATGTTGTTCGCCAGGAAGATACCCTGTAAATTCTTGCCCTTCAGCAGCATTTTGGCTTTGCTCATGAGGTTCTGAATAAGTGTGTCGATTGTGTCGGACGCGTATGATGCAAATAGCTTGACCATGTCAGGATTGACATCCAAGGTGGTCGACGAGTTATTCGCAGAGGGGTTGTTCCAGCCGCCTTCGCCCAATGACGCCAGTATTGAGGATAGTGGATCCAGGTAATTGGTCATCTCCTGCAGGCGACGCATGCTCTCTGTTGTGATGGGGACTGCAGCCCCGTCCATTGGTAGAGCAACGAGCGTTTGTGTGCGGACTCTTGTATCTTCGATAAGCTTGCTCAAGGAGGTCTTCGATGTTTCTCGAATAGGCTTGACGCTGTCATAGATCTGACCCTTGAGTGCGCCAGTGGTGTCTTGTAGCCGCAGAGACAACGTGCGTACCATGCCACAGATCTCGTAACCAAGGAAACAGTCGGTGAGCAGGTTCTTCTGGATATGGCCGTTCAGCTCACGTAACGTCCGGTTGAACTCTCCTAGCGAGGTCTGGCAGGTCGATTCGCAGACCGGCGTCCATTCACCTCGCGCAAAGACGTTGGTGATGTTGTCGTACTCGGCCACGAAGATACCCTCTATTGCCTGCACGTATGTACCAATGCCGTTGGTGCCTTTCTTGTACAATGCGTCAGGCTGCACCTTTCTGGCTGTGGTGACTGAAGCCTGAGCCAGACTGCCGAGCGAACTCTCCAGATAGCTGCCTCGAATGTCTGCATAGATCCTTTGCGTTGGTGTTGAAGACAAGTCTACTTGCGATGTGGAGGCGACGGCTTGAGAAATGTGATTGTTGATGCCGCGCAAAGTCGACAGCTGATCTTGCGGTAGAAGTGGGAAGGGGTTGTTCTTCGCAACGAACTCCAGCGGTTGCAACTTTTGCCTCGAACAGTCTCCCAGTATGCCGCGAAAGACGTCTTCCAGCTGCTTGTTTCCCAACTTCAGGAGGCCGTTCAATTGTGCTATTGCCTGTTCGTTCGAGCGAAGGTTCGTGCGCTTCAAGTCGGCGAGGGCCATCGTAGTCCGGTCGAGAGATGCAATGTAATCGCGGAGGTCGCCCCGTCCAGGCCTGTAACATGTCAGTTCAAGCTCTCCGGTACCCCATGATGTGTACACACCCAGCCCTGATGATCCTCTCCTCCCTCTCACTCTGATCCCTCGGCGCCCTCAATCTCTCAATCGCCTCAATAACCCTATCAATATTGCTCGTTGCAATCTGCAGCTTCTGCGTGTTCCCGTAGATCGGGCTAATGGCGTCCTGCACCGCTTTACCGCTGGCATCGAGTCTGTTAACGGAGCCTTGGATCTTCTTCGTGAGCGCCTTCATCTTGTCCATGTTGGCGAACAGCACTTCGACTTCGGCGCTCTCTTCTGCCAGCGCCGGGGGTTTGCGCGGGCCCACCATCGTGGCTAGAAGGTGCCTGCCAACGGTATCTCGAGGGGAAGAAGGAAGTAGGAGGGGGCGCGACTGCTGCAGTTACGCGAGCTGGGATCGTGGCAGCTACGAGCGAGTGTGGAGGCTGTTGTGATCGTGGGGGCCAAAGGTGGTGGTCTATGAATGTGGCAACATGTACAAAGAACAATAATTGCAAGATTAGGGTGCAAGGCGGCACGTAGCCGTGATTATGTAGATTATGTACGGAAGATGGTTGGCGTGGGGATGCTTGCGGAGAGCTGCGGGAGAGTGAAGCTATGACGAACCAGGGTCGATGGGAGGCGCACGGTGCAGGGAACCACCTTTTGACCACTCATCTCTCGTAGAATGCACCCTACCCTCTACACCTCAGTACTGCATGCGACAGCTGGAACTCGTTATACATGTTGTTCTATACCCAGGATGATCTAAGGCCCCTACTCGCAAATGGTAAGCTGCTGGGTGTGGCTTCATCTAGTGAGGCTGCCGAGCTGTCAAAGCCACGGAGTGTTTCTGGTCGCCGTCAAAGCCGCTGTCAGCCTTACTTTGACGAATGAAACCTGCGTTAGTCATGAAACGACGACGAAGAACGAGCAATCTGTGTCTTGTTACCCCATGGCAATTCAGAAGCCGGTAAAGGTTACAGACATGATTGCAAGTTTCAAGAGCAAGGAGTACATCATGAGATATTGATAGGGTTGATGGACAATGTCCTTTTATTGATTTTATCGAGGATGAGGCCTATATGTAAGGTGTCGATCCTTCTATGCGCTCCCATTCTGTATCTCAAGAGTGGCAACTTGTCGTTACCCAGGCTTACCCCCAGGTAGCTTCCAACTCACAGAGGGAACTCCAATGATACCTCTCACCAATACTGCGTACGTAAGACGATGAGCATGACCAAGACAGGTATTAGAACCTGGACGACAACGCCGAATGAGCCGCACAGGGGCGATTGCGATGTCGCTGAATCTTCAGTCATTGCACCAGGCCACTAGCTAGTCCGCCATTTCCACATCGCCATCGTTATCGACATTCGAATCGTGCACTGAAATCTGAGAGTCGGGTTATGAGGCAACTCTTCCAGGTGCCGCATCATGGTCTTAACGTAACTCTTGCACACTGCCTCCCAGTTCGAGATCAGAATATGGCAGAGTGCACTACGCATTACGACTGACAGTGAGATACCTAGGCTGTTGGCAAGCTGCATCAACTCTTCGCGCTGTGCTTCAAAAACACCCTTCGCTGGAGGTGGCATGTGAAGTACTTGCAAGTACAGAAGCCTCATGTGGATCGCGACGGGGCAGCTGATGTCAGTCTCGATTGTGAACTTCCGATACACTTTCAACGCTAAATCTTCCATCCTAGCCACCATTTTGCCGTAGGCTTGATGGTTGCTAAAAGATATCCTCTGCAGTTCGACATGAGCGTTCCGAATGAGGCTGGAGCGGTCGGAAGTGCTAGAGATTTGGTTGATCGTGTCTTTGGCATCGTGAAGGAACCTGTGGATGAGTTCTTGCAGGAATAAGCAGACCGTTTTGGTGTTTGCCGAACGCTGATATCTCCATCTACCCATGCGGTCTTCATACTGCGTGGAGAGGCACCTGTTGAGATTTCGATGGACGGTGTTCCTGCGTAAATCGATGCCATTCCGTCTGAGCAGCATCTTGAACGTGTTTGGTCGCATGGTTCTTTTCCAGCCAGCAATCGAAATCACGAAATTTACGTTGATGATGCGCACTTGCTCATCGGCCCATGGATCCTGCACGCAATGACGAGGAGCGCTGACGCAATGTGCCTGAAGATGTGTGTCCAGATGTAATATGGTCGCAGGCATGTTGTCGCTCAGCCTGGAAAAAGCGGCGTTGTACTCAAACCTCTGGAGAATTTCTTTGCCCTCCGCTTCCATGTCCGACATCTCGGTCTGTATATGACGTGCGAGGTTCTCAGTATTTGACTTTACTGTCAAACGCGACAAGTACTGCTGGATGGCTGGAATGCCGGTCTGAACGGGGTCCCAGGCAGGGATTTTGGTTGGGTACGTCTGCAGCTTCTGTTCGTGTGCTGTCCTATGTTCAAGAGCTCGTTGTGTTGAGACGCAGATGCGACGAAAAGCGTGACGTTCTTGCTTTCCACCCTTTGTCTGACCATATCCAACTGCTCGGTACTGCTTGGTCAAGATAGTCGTTCTGATCTGCTTCATTTTCGTAGCGCTGACATGAGGCCACAATCACTTCGAAGTCGGCTTCCCGATGAGAGTTGTTGATAGTAGCGGTTCGAGAAAGATTACGCTCGCGATGACCTAACTGTATAAGCAAAGCCACTTGGTGGATAATGGAGACGAACGTACTTGGTAGATCCATGACAACGATACCTTTCTTTAGAATCTCTGAATCTGTCGAGATCGTCATACGCTTGAAAAGCGGTTACAGCTTCTTGACATGGGTCGTGACAGCATGAAGGGCAGTGTTCTCGACAGTGCCTCGTGCCAGGCTATCTGCCTTATCAAATTTCCAGCCGTTCTCCTCGCGGGAGAGTTTTGGGATGCGACTGGTACGCTCATTGTAAGTCTCTTCATAAAACCTGGTACATGGAAATTAGTATCGATAACTTCGAGACCACGGGAGTTTACATACTGTTCCACTGCAGCAATCACGTTGTGGTGTAAGTTGATCAACCTGCCCTTCAGCTCCTGTTCAGCAATGGTGTTGGTATGCGTGTTGAAGATGATCCTGAATTACTCCATGGCGGCATCGTACGCTCAGCGCAGGTTGCTTGCAATACGTCACTACCCTGCCTCGAGGGTAACGTGACCATCTTCGCTAACGACCGCGGAAACCTAACTTGGCGCATGCTGGTCGTTCGTAGGATTGTCTTGTCGACTCACTCTGCACCGTACGGGTGATGGTCAAAGATGTCGCTGATGTATTGTCAGCGCTGGGATTACAGAGACGTGAGAAAACGTAATTGGTTTTGCTGAGCAAGCTCAGTTGCTGAGTGTGGTGCGGTTTCGTGTCTTGTCTCGATGTGACCGTTGTGGGTGGGAATGAGTGAGTGCGCAAGAGCGAGCAGCGGAGAAATAAAACTTGAGAATGGGAGAGCTCGCTGCAGCATGACACACCATCACAGCTACACTGGCCTCTAGGGACAATCATGCTGAGATAAACACATGGATTCACGGCAAGATGGTGTATAGAATGTGAATCAACGTACTGTTGAGGTTTGAGCCACTTGTATCTACTGGCGAATCTGCTGGTGTAAGAGTGTAGATGTCCCACGATTACCGCTTCACAATAGATGCAAACTATGTGCAACTAAGCCTTCGATGTGTACAGGAGCGTATAATCTGTGTGGGAGTGAGCTACTCATTCGTCGGCACTCTTGCGCTTGGTGATTAAAGATGTCTCCGATGTCTCTACCATAGGTTGTTAGACAACTCCTCCCGTAGGTAGTTTTCCAGCACATGAAAACAAGACTTCAGCCGCACTACAGATGACTTCTTTCGTGGAAGACATGTTCAAGGAGTCGACTCCTTCTTGAAGAGCGGCTTCTTCTTAGTGCGAGTCGACTTTGAGGACTTTTTCGAGAAAGCCTGAGGTGCTAGATCATCGTTGTCGTCCTTGCGCTTCTTCGAGCCGACAGGGAACCGCTTCTCAACCAAGTCCAGCTTCCTTTCAAACTCCGGCAGTAACGTCGTCATTTGATCTCGAACTTGGCGATGCTGGGATGGTGTGTGCTCTTCAGTCACGAGCCGTTCTTCCACAATGCGGTCGAACTCATTTAGCAGCGTCATAACCTCTGAGACATGACCTTTGCAGCATTGCTGCTAGTCAGCGGTTTGCTTGTCGAAGATCTTGGTCGCCACGATGTCCGGGAACTTTTCGGATCGCCATGTGGGGTTTGTGAGACACTTGTCGAGATGTTTGAGATGTTGCCGGTATGCGCTGTCGCCACCAGGCACATCAAGGACGCTGTGGTAGATGCGTTTCATCTCCAACGCAATTGAGCACTTGATGTTGACTTCTGTAATGAACAGCAAACAGTTGTCACGCAGAGTGCTCTCCAAAAGCGCAACGAACTTTTCGTACGCCATCTCGAGTCGATATGATCTCGTGCTCAGTGCAACGTTGGCCTCGATTTTCAGACCCGGCTCTCCTGATAGTTAGGCGACATAAGTCCCGAATTGCTGTATCACCTCCTGGACTGGGGCACGAATGCTCGAAGCCAGATTTTTGATCTGCGTATTCATCTCCATGTGCCACTGTTCGATGAAGTGTTCGATCTCGCTTAGGATCTCCGCGTTCAGGTTCCTGCCCGCCGCTAGCCGTTGGCAGGAATGCCATTCTCTTCGACCATTTTGATTAAATTGGAATATTTGACAATCGGGTGAGCAAGGGTCTGCAAAAACCTTTTGAGTCCTGAGACGATAGAAGCTTCAGACTTGAACTTGTTCCACGGTCTGATCACACGTTCCACAGGTAGAGACTCAGCGAGACTCTCTAGCTGCTCGTAAGTGTTCGGCAGTTGGGCTCCGAGATAATTACATAATTTTTCGAAGCCTTCATCGTCTTTAAACTTCTCGAGGATGCGTTGGATTTGTTTAGCAACGTCAGGAAGTGTCTCAAGGACATGGCGATGAAGCGTTCGATAGTTTGTCTGTGCTGGCAACTTGAAGAGATATTATCGCAATCGAGGTAGCCCAGTCGCTTCTGAGGTCAGCTCAGGGGCCACGATTTCGTCGTCGTTACCATCGAAGTCGTTAGGCAGACAGAGACTGTATTGCCTTGCGGAAACAGCAAGTACGCCCATCCTGAATTCTTTGTTCTTCATGTCTTTCCTTACTATCTCTTCCTCGCGTTCGATGTATGCCGATCGAAGATTCTTGATGATATACTCCTTGTACTCTCCCAGAAGATGGTCCGCCTTAACGTCTTCTTTCATCATCGCTTTGACCTATTCGTGTCAGTATGATATCGCCCTCTCTTTTCCTGGAAGTCTACCCGGCAGATCAAGGTTGAACACGTTGTTCCTGAGAAGAACATGACGTGTTGCAAGTCGCACCGCTTTCACAAGAGGCCAGAAGCTGTCGGCTTTGAGTTCTCGAAGACTTGCTAAGTCGTCATCAGCGACTGCGAGACGTTCCAAAACCCCGTTACGTGCGCCGATTTCTCTCAGGCGTTGTTAAGCCTGCTGAACACACACTTGAGTGAAATGACCATCCTCTGTGTAGTCAAGCTGACTTTGTAGATAGACCTTTCGTACTTTCGTTCTCTTGACAGCAAAGATGTCGGAGAAAGCTCTTGCAGTATTCGCGCTACGCAACATCGCTGCAGAAACTTTCTTCTGAGAACCATTCTGTGCGGCGCCAAACGGATCTTCATCATCGCTCTCCTCATCATCAATGTCTTCATTCTCTTCGTTCTCGTCGCCAGTCCCTTCCTCGTCCTCGCTGTCCATGGTGACGTCGAGTACCTCCTCGCCTTCGTCTACGCTTTCGGTTGCATCATCATCGTCATCGTCTGACATATCTTCGTTGGGGAAGAAGTCGTACTTTCTGGTCTGTAACATCGTGATGGGGGTGAAGTGTTGGTGTTGAGCTGGGTATGAATAACAGTGGCAATCACGGGGTGGCACAAATCAGGTTGGAGCGTAGTAGACTGGTGTAAATAGGCGTGGAAGTTGGCTTGGGAGCCCCCGGGCTGCGCTATCAAGTGAGAGAATAGACACTCCGCACAAGCAGGTAAAAGCGCTCCCACTGTCGCAGTGTAAGCGCGGCAGCTGCGTGATGGTGAGAAAACTAGTTGTGTTGAATTTGATGGATTCCAAAGTCAAATTAGTGGACATCGAGAGATTGAAAATGCAGATAGCTATACCAGCAGAACGTCCCTTGAAAAGTTCGCATGAATCTCCGTACTCAGCCGGCCACCAATGCGTGACAGCTAAACAGAGGTTAGCTCTGAAATGTCTCCATCATCTTCTCCTTGTAAATGCACGTGAATCCGCGAGTAGGCCGTCAAGAGTCAGAAGGTAGATCCACCTCTTGCTTGGTCTTGACAGTCCTTGCCTTCTTCGCTGCTCGCTGCGTCTCCAACTCAGGAAATGGCTCTTGACCATCGAAAGAGTCTCAGTGAAACCCAGGAGCTGCTTTGCCAACTCCTCTCGAATCTGCACATGCTCCACCGACATATAGTTCTCATTCTCCAGCAACTCCACCATGACTTGAGCAAACACCTCCAAGAGAGTCAGGACCTCAGTGATGAACTCTTCCTCGATGGCATACCACTTCTCGCATTGACGAATCCTGATCTGGTCTGAGACTGCGTCGATCAGTGCAGCTTTGTTGCCGTTCTTCGTGCTGACGGTCTGGATCAAATTGATAAGTGTCTGAGGTCAATGCCCAGCCCAGGCAGGTGTTCCAGCAGGTGGTGACGAATAGCGGCAACATCGACATCATTGCTGAACTTCATGAGAATGCGTGGCACCTTGTCTCCGATGTCGGAGAGTATCTCAAAGAGATGATGTGACGAGTCCTCGTAGTTGGCTTCGGCCGGTAGCATGAGCAAGGATTGCCGAAGCAAAGGAATTCCAGTGCCATCAGGTTGTGAGGATCAGTGCTGGAAAGCAAAGGTGGATTATGGAACAAGCATTGCCGAGCCGCATCACCGGGGGCGGCGTGATCTGTTCCTGCAATAGCCGCGTGGCTCCAGACACATCCTCAGCACCGTTCGAGATGACCGTTGGAATGGGCGATGGTGCCGTTGGCGCCGTTGGCGGGTGTTCCTGCATGTGCAAGCCTTGGCGCTTGACGTATGCAGGCAGTCAGTTCGATCGACGCTCTGCGAAACCTGAATCGCCAACATGCGGAAAACTGGACCGCTCAGCAGACTGCCCGCTCCGTCATGTTGAACGCATAGCTGTGAGGCCAATTGGGCTTTTTGCAGGCCAGTCCTGCGCTAAACACCGCATACACTCCTTTTGAGCCCTCTGCTTTCCCATGGCGCGCTTTGGCAATGCGCGCGACCTCGGCCAGCTTTGGCTGCGGGGGACGCGTCGCGGGTGAGCAGACACCATGGCATTGTAAGACGCGCACGCGCTGACAGCTCAGACTGCATACCAACGCCAGCACGACTTTCAGACCTGGCGCTTCCACCTATAGCCGTCGATATGGCCCACCCATCCTTCTCGCAACCCTCGGTGCCGGCTACTACGTATCAGCCCACCACACTCGTCCCATACAGCTCGATGCGCCATCTGCATGGTCATCTTGGAGTCCCACCGTATCTCGTTCTCAGGCTCGAAACAGCGCGAGTGCCGCGGCGAAGAAGGCCGAGCCTGAGAAGAGTGACCAGGACGAAGACAGGCCTGGCGAGCAGGAGGCTCCACCACAGACACGAGTCGCGCAGGGCTACAGTGGAGAGGAAGAGAAAGCTGGAGGCGTGAAGTCAGCCTGGCAGACGATCACGACCAGCTTCGCGAGCCCCACGACGTCGGTCACATACATCGGCGACTCCATCCTGGACTATGTCATTCCTCACTGGGTCAAAGTTCTGCCAGGGTTCATCAAGAAGCTGCAGAACGAGTTGTCTATGGCGCCAGGATCGCTCGCTGAGGAGATCTGGTACGAGGCGAACGACCCTGAGACGCACCCTGAGATCATCTGGGATGCTTCAGTGCGAGTCTCTGACCAGCTGTGCGAAGAGGAGCTGTCGTTCCGGGAGAAGAGGTCACAGTTCACCAAGGCGGCCCTCGCACGCTACCTCGACATTCCAGAGGGCAAGATCCACCCCGACGACGTCCCTGTCATCGCCATGTGTGGCTCCGGTGGAGGTCTCCGCGCCCTCGTAGCCGGCACGTCTTCATATCTATCGGCTAAAGAGCACGGCCTCTTCGACTGCGTAACCTACACGGCTGGTGTCAGTGGAAGCTGCTGGCTTCAGACCCTCTACTACTCAGACATCACCCAGCGCAGCCACGCTAAGCTCATTCGACACCTGAAGAACAGACTCGGCGTACACATTGCATTCCCACCAGACGCGCTCGAGCTGCTCGTGAGCGCGCCTACAAACAAGTACCTTCTCGCTGGGCTCGTAGAAAAGGCCAAGGGCGTACCTGACGCCGACTTTGGCATCGTTGACATCTATGGTGCACTCCTCGCCGCACGCTTGCTCGTGCCGAAGGGTGAACTGTCTGTCAGCGAATATGACTTTAAAATCTCGAATCAGCGACGCTTCACCGACGACGGCTCGCAGCCTCTACCCATCTACACCGCAGTACGGCACGAGATACCTCTCGCTGAGCAGATCGACACAAAAGACCCTGTAGCTGCTGAGGTAAAAGCAAGGAGGGAAGCCTGGTTCCAGTGGTTCGAGTTCACGCCCTACGAGATGTGGTGTGAAGAGCTCTCTGCTGGAATCCCGACATGGGCCATGGGTCGCAAGTTCGAGAACGGACGGACCGTATGGCGCGAGAACGGCCTTGCTCTGCCTGAAGTGCGCGTGCCAATGCTCATGGGCATCTGGGGCTCCGCCTTCTGCGCAACCCTCTCACACTACTACAAGGAAGTCGGACCCTTCCTCCGTGGCCTCGCAGGCTTCGCAGCCATCGACGCCATGATCGCCGAGCGCGACTCAGACCTCGTCAAAGTCCACCCCATCGACCCGGCCTCAATTCCCAACTACGCCCTCGGCATGCGCGAACTCCTCCCACCCTCCTGCCCCGAGAGTATCTTCACACACAAGAACTTCCAGTTCATGGACGCTGGCATGTCCAACAACCTGCCCATCTATCCGCTGCTGCGCCCCGGCCGCAACGTCGACATCCTCATCGCCTTCGACGCGAGCGCCGACGTCCGCACAGACAACTGGCTCAAAGTCGCAGACGGCTACGCGCGCCAGCGCGGCATTAAGGGCTGGCCCGTCGGCGCCGGCTGGCCGCCCGCCGACGAAACGATGGAGGAGATCCAGCACGATCTCAACGAGGCACAAGCCAGCACCGAAGCCCAAGCGAACAAGAAGATCAAGGAAGCAAAAGCACAAGACACAGACAATCGCAAGAAGCACAAAGACCTCGGATACTGCAACATCTGGGTCGGCACCACCGAAGAACGCATCAGCAACTCGGAACCCCCCGAGTCCAAACAAGTCGAAGAAGACTGGGAGCTCATGCACGAAAACTCCGGTATCACGGTCGTATACAACCCGTTCCTCGCCAACCCGAAGGTCCCCGGTGTCGATCCGCGGAGTAGTGATTTTATGAGTACGTGGAATTTTGTGTATACGCCCGAGCAGATTGACAGTGTTGTTGAGTTGGCGCGGACGAATTATCAGGAGGGGGCTGAGCGGACGAAGAGGACGGTTAGGGCGGTGTATGAGCGGAAGAAGAAACAAAGGGAAGAGAGGGAGAGGGCGGAGGCTGAGCGGAGGTGGAGATGGAGGCTTAGTCAGGGGAGGGTTGCGGGACATCGAATAGGGGAGAGTGATCATGGGGATCATTTTAGTTGAGAGATGAGGAAGAGAGGGGCGAGGGGATAGATGAGAGAGTTAGAGTAGATGTTGCATGATACCCAGTTGGCATAGAATGAAAGCATTACACGCATCACAGTACATACCTACTGCTTCTAACACTCGCTCACACCCTCTCCAAATCGTGTGCTCGCAAAACGCTAACATCAGCTCCTTCCATGCTATCGCCACCCTGGCTTATAACTTCGCCCTCTGCTTCTCTCTAACCTCCTGCGCCATCCTCACCAACGCATACAACGTCTGCAACCGCGGCATCTCAAACCCCCTCTCCCTCGCAATCCGAATCGGATTCCCCAGAATGACTTCAATCTCCATCCTCTTCCCCTGCTCCCAATCCATAGCCATCGACGGCCTGCTCCCACTCGTATTCCGTTGCGTAGACCTGATGATGGCGTCTGGTGTAGCAAAGTCCTTCGGCATGGGCTGGCCCAGCACTTTCGGCGCCGTTTCGAGGATCTCTTCCATCACGCCCTTCAAGTGCCGCTGCAGTTCGGGGTCGTTGCTCATCGCGTAGTTTGTGGAACCGAGTGTGAGCACGGAAGATGGGTTCATGGAGGCGTTGATGGCGATCTTGTGCCAGCGGACTAACTGCAGTTTTGCGTGGCTGTACGCCGAGGCGTCTCTTATCCCGCCCTCGACCAGCGCCGCGATGAAAGCAGCATTCTTGTCTACAGCGGTAGCGTCGGTGGGTTTAGGTGCGCCGGTGTCGAGGTGCGGCAGGTAAGGACCGCTGTTTATCCGTGTCCAGCGGTTATGTTTGATTCGCCCGTGAGAGGGCTGTGCGCAGGTTGCGATTGTGACGGCGCTGCATATCACTGCTCCTGGGAAGCGGCATGCATAGGGTTCTTCGACGCCGAGGCCGTTTTGTATCAGCACTATTGCCGTGTTCTTCCCGACCAATCCTTCTAAGATCTCGGAATCATCGCTGACGTCGGGGAGTGCTTTGGTTGAGACGATAATGTAGTTCCATTGTGTGTTGCTTTTGCGTGCTTCATCGGGGTTCGCGAAGGTGTCGGTCGGTGTGAAGGTGTAGTCCCCGTATTGCGGGGATGTGATTTGGAAACCGTTTGCTCTTACGGCTTTGTAGTTGCTGCGACATATGACTGAGACGGAGAGGCCGGGGACCAGAGCGAGGCGTGAGGCGTAGAAGGCGCCGATTGCGCCGGCGCCTACTATAAGGATGTTCGTTGGCATGGTATGGTTGTGATGTGGTATTGCTGAAGATCGAGGGAAAGGCGAAATCTTGTTTCTCTTGAAAGCTAGCGATAGCTGGGATTGACTTCTGGCCGCCCTATTAGCAATAGAAACAGAGGAACTCAGGCACTGGGAGCTGTGATGTCGTGCTCAAGGAGGTGGGCGTCATCTTATCGATAGACGGATATGCGGAGTTTAGCCTCGGCACATTGAGGTGCGAGAAGTTGCGTTGACATTGTGCTGAAAACTTGTCCTCTGGTTTTATTTAACTGTATTGCCAGCTTGTTGCCTTGAAGAGTGGTTGCCGAGCACGGTGTAAACCTATTGAATCAGAATCGAGATGTCGAAAGGGCAAGTCATGGAGGAAATCACGATGAATGAATTGGGACTAGCGTATTCGCCCGCGAAGTTGAACGCGTCGACGTCAGGCTTCTTCACATCATCACTCACACAATGACTTCTCCCAACGATGGCCGCAGCTACCCGAGCGAGCTTATACCACGAAATTCAGATGTACAGACATCCTGACCGTTGGCATATCCAATGGAGGCATCCATGCTTGCCATGTGTTCGAGGCGTGCGCTGCAAACGCGTCGAAAGCAGGCGTCATTGGCTTCTCGTGAATGCGGTGAACGACTGACCAGTAGGACTTTCTGAATCTACATGTTCGTTTGGAGACCGTGGACGATGTTACACCGCCGAGATGGCGGTATAGCATCGAATACTACATCATGTTACAAGCAGTTGGTGATGTGCTATATCAGCTAAGCGTGGCTTTGGCACACTTCACCAGCCTCACGAGTCTGTATTTACGTCAGTAACATATCCCTACTTATAGCACTGAGTATATCTTCTATGTCGACTACCCATTTAGTCTGACTTCAATACACCTGCTGAACCACAAATCAGCAGCTCTTCACCAAGACTCTCACTACTTCCCTTCAAAGCCTCGAACGTGAGCTCGATGGCCCAGGAGAAGCCACCCGAGCCGATCGCGATCATTGGCACCGCGTGTCGTCTACCCGGAGGCGCATCAAGCCCTTCGAAACTTTGGCAACTGCTAAAGCACCCTCGAGATCTGCTCAAAGACGTTCCACGCGATCGGTTTCACTGGGAAGGTGTCTACCGACCAGACGGCCGCCATGGATCTGTCAAGACGCACAAAGGCTATTTTCTGGACGAGAACATCCGTGAATTCGACCCGGTTTTCTTCAAACTATCCCCTGCCGAGGCCGAAAACATCGATCCGCAGCACCGACTGCTCCTCGAGAACGTTTATGAGGCCATTGAGTCTGCCGGCCTCTGCCTCGAAGACCTGCAAGGAACCGATGTGGGCGTCTTCGTAGGAATGATGGCGAACGAATACTACGAGAACGCAAATTACGACGTAGATGCATCATGTGGCCAGATCTTGACCACCGGTACTGCCCGCAGCATGGCTGCAAATCGCATCTCGTACACTTTCGACTTTAGAGGTCCTTCATTGTCAGTTGACACAGCATGCTCATCCAGTATGATGGCTGTACACCTCGCAGTGTCTTCCCTGCGGCGCGGCGAATCAACGATCGCCTTCGCTTGTGGGGCGCATCTCATCCTCACGCCTAATTCCTTCAAGTCTTTGAGTCGAATGGGGATGATAAGCGGCGATGGTCGCAGGTACGTTTGCAACAGTCATTGAAAACGACTCATTGATCATGCGCAGCAAAATGTTCGATGAAGCGGCCGACGGCTATGGACGTGGCGAGGGTACAGCAGTGGTGTGCCTAAAACGCCTGGACGCTGCAGTAAGAGATGGCGATCCCATTGAATGCATCATCCGCGAGACGGGAACGAGTCAAGACGGAAGAACGAAGGGCATCACGATGCCGAGCGCGGAGGCGCAGGCTAAGTTGATACGTGAGACCTACGCACGCGCTGGGCTGGTTCCTACTGAGGAAGGCTCACGCCCATCATTTTTTGAGGCGCACGGTAAGATCCATGATTCATCTTGTGGATACCCCTGACACTTGCAGGTACTGGCACCTTTGTCGGAGATCCAATCGAAGCCCAAGCCGTAGAAGCAGCTTTCTTCCCACCTGGCCGAGAGTATGGCGATGACGAGACCTTGTACATTGGCTCAATCAAGACGGTGATTGGTCATACTGAGGGTACAGCAGGGGTTGCAGGCCTTCTTCGAGCAGCTCTCGCCGTGCGGCACGCAACAATTCCTCCCAACCTGCTCTTCCACCGCATGAACCCTAAGGTACTACCTTATAGCAAGCATCTTCACTTGCCTACAGCTTCGATTCGATGGCCCACGTTGTCCAAAGGGTGTCCTCGTCGAGCATCTATCAACAGTTTTGGTAAGTCTTGCAGTTGGATGGGACATAATGCCAGTCTTCGCTGACATATGTTAGGTTTTGGTGGAACCAACGTACACGTCATCATCGAGAGTTACAGTAAACCGCTAAAGAGCATGTTCGCGAGCTCATCGTCTCTCCATTCGGCCGACGTGCCTCTATTCACACCCCTCACATTTTCGGGCGTATCCGAGCGTGCGCTCGCGGCGAATCTTCAAGCGTACATTGCATTCCTTCAGGAACACCGAGCTAGCATTCATCTCCAAGATCTGGCCTGGACTCTACAGTATAGAAGGTCTCAGTTCGATCATCGTTGCGCTATCGTGGCATCCAGCGTAGACGACCTCGAAGCCAGCCTTCGGCAAACCGTTTCGGCAGACGACCGTGAGAAATGCCCTGGCTTCTATGTGTACGACAATCGGCGACCAGAGTCGCAACCTCGAATCATGGGCATTTTCACGGGTCAAGGTGCGCAGTGGGCCACTATGGGCAAAGAGCTTCTTGAACAGTCATCTTGGGCGCGGACGGTCATCGCAAAGCTAGATGACGCGCTTGCTTCTTTACCGGAGGCCGACCGACCGGGTTGGAAGATACAAGAAGAGCTCATGCTTGATAGCAAAAGGTCCCGCATTAACGAAACACTCTTCGCTCAAACCCTTACGACAGCCGTACAAATACTGTTGGTTGATCTTATCTCACTTGCTGGCCTTCGATTCCATACCGTTGTTGGGCATTCTTCCGGCGAGATTGCAGCTGCTTACGCAACGGGTCTGATTAAGGCCAAGGACGCAATCCGCATTGCATACTATCGAGGGCTGCACTCACAGCAAGTCAGCAGCGAAAACGGCGAATCTGGCGGCATGCTTGCCGCAGCTCTATCCGCGGTCCAAGCAGAGGAGTTCTGCTGTCGGCCACAATACGCCGGTCATCTCGTCGTTGCAGCTTTCAACAGCCCTTCTCTTGTAACCATCTCTGGGGACAACACGATGATCACTCGAGCTACAGCTGAGCTCGAAGGCAATGGTATCTTTGTGAGGCGGCTGCAAGTTGACAAGGCCTATCACTCAGAACATATGCGCCCATGCGCCGCTCCTTACTTGCGATCATTGAGGCATCTCCAGATGACAAGCCTCGAATTGAACGAACGTTGTCCGTCATGGTATTCGAGTGTCTTCCCTGGCAAACGTGTCGAAGCTGCCGAGCAGCTGGGACTTGCATACTGGATTCAAAACCTGCTATCTCCTGTTCACTTTTCATCTGCTGTTGACACTGCCGTTTCGCAGAAGGGCGTTCCTAATCTGATCCTCGAGATTGGACCCCATCCCACGCTGGAAAAAGCAGTCCGTCAAATTTTTGGCGTAGACACTTCGACTGTCATCAATTATACCGCCCTACTCAGACGTGGAATTGGCGCTGTCAAGTCGTGTGCGGAGGCACTTGGCTATGTCTGGACAAAGTTTGGCAGAGATGCTGTGGATTTTGCCAGTTTTGATGCTGTTTTGTCAAACCACATGACATTGCCGAAGCAGTTGAAAGATCTCCCGGCGTACCCCTGGCAGCATGATGGCGAGTATTGGTGGGAGAACCGTTTCCTGCGAAAGCGATACCAGTCGACCATGCCACCAATTGAACTTCTTGGTGAGGAGTGGGAGATAGGGGCATCTCACGAGTCAAAGTGGCGCTCCTTCCTTGATCCTCAGGAGATACCTTGGCTACTCAAGCACCGACTGAATGGTGTCGCTGTTCTCCCAGGCGCAGCTTACGTCGCCATGGCGTCCACTGCTGCTCGACGCATTTTCAAGGACCAAGTCATTATCATGATCGAGATTCAAGACCTTCGATTCGATCTTCCAATCGTGTTTCCGGACGAGAACACTTCCATCGAAACTGTCCTTACCATCGTCAAGATCGATCGATCCCAGAATGATGCCCACGCAGAGTTCTACGTCGACTTCTGTAGTCATCCACGCAACGACGAGCTCATGACTGCAGCAGGAGGGCGAATTTACGTACGCTTCGGGTTCGATGCTGACAGGGCTTCCCCCGAGGCTCTGCAATGTCCATCGAATCTGACCACTGTCGACCGTGACTACTTCTACCGGGCTCTCTCAGAAGCTGGCTATGGTTACTCTGGACAGTTCAAAGCAATTAAAGATATTCAGCGCAGGATCGACTTCGCTACTGGCGAAATCGCTGCGCCTTATAGCGATCTCCTCATCCACCCTGCAACGTTAGATGGCCTCTTCCAAGCGTCTTTTGCAGCCGAGAACTATCCAGCTGATTCTGCGATGCCAAACTTTCGTGTCCCTGCTTGCATCAGATCGATCAAAGTCTTCCCCACACGATGCGAGGAGACTTTCCAGACCAGATGTCCTCTCGTGTCTGGAGCCCTGACCTCTTCGCCGGAATCCGCTGTGGGATCCGGAACCGCCGTAGGTACAATTGGAAAGTCTTCCAAACAGCCAACTATTCCGATACGATTCGATGTCCACAGGACCGCTTTCTTCGAGTATGCAGGAGCGATTGGGCGCTCATCCGAGGCGGGTATCCTGTGCCAAATGGAGGGTCTCGTTACAGTACCTTTCCGTCTCTCGACAGCTGAAGATGATCTCACCATGTTTCGAGAGGTCACATGGATCCCAGAGCATCCGCATCACCTATTGCAGGACAACTGTGCGTCAGACCCACGCACACAAGATGTTGATCTTGCGCTTGCATGCCAGCGAGTAGCTTTCTACTATCTTCGACAACTTCTCGACTATGCAGTCCCTTCACTCGGGCAGCAAGCGTCACCAGTCTTACATCTCATCGAATTCGCACGATTGACAGTCGTTGATGCTTTGCTTGGCAGACACTCTTCAATCCAGGCAAGATGGCTAAAAGATGACAAGGAGACCATAGACGCGATTATGGCCCATCATGCAAACTCGGTGGACCTACAGTGCATTGAGCTAATGGGTACTGCTTATCCTTCAATCATGGCTGGCAGAGAGACTGCAGTTGACGTTCTTTTTCGAGAAGATCATCTGCACCGATTTTATCGTGACGCCCTTGGGCTCCCAGAGACGAATCGAGTTCTCTCTAGCTTCGTTGCAGCCTTGACTAGTCAGTCTCCTGATGCACGAATCCTCGAAGTCGGTGCCGGGACAGGTGCTTCAAGTGAGGCAATCTTGTCTTCGACAATCTGCGCACAATACGTCTTTACCGATGTGTCTTCCGCATTCTTTGGTCCGGCTAAGGAGAAGTTGAAGCGCTACCATGACACAGTCAGCTATCAAATATTCGACATGGAACGAGATCCTCTCGAGCAAGGCTTTGGCACCGAGTCATTTGACGTTGTCATTGCATCGAACGTGCTACATGCCTCGAGCGATGTCAAAGCAGTGCTACGACATATACGTTCACTTCTGCGACCTGGTGGCCACCTTGTTTGCGTCGAACTTGCCGATGGACATTTGCTAAGCAACACTGTTATCATGGGCGGCCTACAAGGTTGGTGGCTAGGGCACGGTAAAGATCGTTTCTGGACACCTGCCCTATCCGAAAGTCGATGGAGTGCTTATCTGAAAGCAACAGGCTTCTCAGGGTTCGACTGCATCACGCCGGCTGCGGACCTGATAGTACGTCCATACCGCATCTTCTACTCACAAGCGATGGATGAGCGAGTGCAATTGCTACGCGATCCATTGCACTTCTGCAGGGACCGAAAAGAGGAATCCTTGTTGGTCATCGGAGACGAACCGATCGACAATCCTGGTCTAGTCGCCCAGATTGTGTCCCTCCTTTCGCCATTCTTTGGGCAAGTGCAGCGACTGAAGAGCCTAGATGGTGTTAGCAAGTGCAGCACTGTGCCACACACCGTCCTCTCGCTTGCCGAACTAACACAGCCTTTGTTCAAGAGCATTACTGCGCGAGGTTGGTGTGCTCTTCAAGCCCTTCTCGGCCAGACCTCGAACGTGACCTGGATCACGTCACGATCTACCTTGCCAGAGGTTGTCTCTGACTGCTACTCCAATATGACAGTTGGTCTAATGCGGACGGTCCGGAACGAGCTACCTCACCTCAATATCTCGGTCGTTGATATCGAAGGTGCTGATCGAGTCACGGCCGAATATCTTGCCAATGCAGTACTTCGACAGTACTTGGCTTGCCATTGGGAGTCGACGGGCACTCTCGGGAATCTCAAATATACCCAACATACGGAGATGAGCCTAAGGGAGGGTGTTACCTATGTGCCCAGCATTCGGCTGTCCTTACAGTCCAACGACAGGTACAATTCTCGCCATCGAAAGATACAAGAGCATCTAAACCCTTGTAACCGGCCGATCGAGGTTGAATATAAGCGTTCGATCGCACAGTACGTGCTTCGTGGCGTACCGCAAGCGCCGTCTCGACTCAACATGGAACCGACTGTATTGGTGACAGTCCATCTCTCTACCCTGTTCGCAATCAGGATCAAGCATGTTGGTTCTTACTTCCTCAACGTTGGCATTAGCCAAAATGGTGCAAGAGTCGTCGCGCTTTCTGATGCTTGCCGCTCAAGGCTCGAAGTACCTCAGAAGCTGGTGTTCATAGGCCACGCTATACAACAAAGCGAAGAAGATCACTTGCGGCATGTCTCCGCGCACTTTGTTGCTGAACGCGTGGTGGGCTCATCTCGCTGCACTGGCACTATCGTGGTCCTGGTCGCCGATCCGCTTTGGATGTCCACCATCCATGCGAAAGCTGCAAAGCATGGAAAAAGGATCCTCTTCATAACGAGCCAATCAACGTTCGAGCAGGATCGAGCTACCTTTGTGCATCACAACAGCCTGGACCTCAGTGTACGACAAAAGCTCCCAGTCGATGCCTCGCTCATTGCCAACGCGTCAACATATCATGATGACGAGGTACTCTTCAATCGTGTATGCTCCGTGCTACGTCGCACTGGCGTGAAGACTCGCAACAACGATGCATTCTTCGAAAGGAAGTCGACCGGCGATGCCTCTGGCCGCGGTCTTGGACGATGTCACATTACTGCTGGGACATACTTGAACACGATGACAACAATGTCCACAGACAAAGTTACACCAGCTAGCGTTGTGGATCCTCAGACTGCCGCTGAACACCTCACTCATGGCCCTTCTACTTTGGTCGACTGGACTGTGAATAAGACAGTGCCGGTCACAATTCTGCCAGCGACTAAAGACGTGAGATTCAATCCTGAAAAGACCTATCTCATTATCGGCAGTAGCGACATCGCTCGTGCTCTGTGTGAATGGATGATCGATAGTGGCGCAAGATTCATCGTTGTTGCCAGCCGGAATCCTGACCATGCTCAGGACTGGGCCCGAGGCCTGGCCTTGAAGGGCGCTTCTGTACGCATCGTGTCCGTGGACGTAACAGACAGGACCTCGGTTCGCAGATTCTTGGCTTCAGCACGAGATGGCGCTGTTGGTCGAGAAAGCATGCCACCCATTGCTGGTGTGATGCATCTTGCGCTTGTGCTCCGCGATGCTGCGTTTAACAACATGACACACGAAGATCTCAAAATTGTGACCGATGTCAAAGCAAATGGTAGCCTTATCTTGCACGATGAGCTGAAAGATGAGAATCTGGATTTCTTCATCATGACTTCCAGCATCTCATACATTGCGGGTAACCGCGGCCAAGCCAACTATGCTGCGGGCAACGCCTTCATGGTTGGCCTTGCAAAGTACAGACGCTCTTTAGGACTGCCTGCATCGGTAGTACATCTCGGCCACGTCAGCGGCATCGGCTACGTCCAGCGCAATGCCAACGACGAGACACCTTTAAGAAGCATCACAGAGCTCCGCAAGACTGGTCTGTACCCCATCTCCGAGCGAGACCTTCATCATATCTTCGCAGAAGCCGTCCTTGCAAGCCCTTCAAACTCAGGTACCGGACCTGAGATCATTACTGGCATCAGAAATGTGGACCCTGAAGTGCTGGAGCAGTGCACATGGGCAAATGCTCCAATGTTCGCACATCTCATGACCAAACCCAGTCGTGCGAATACCTACTCGGCACCTGAACGCCAGGCATCACACCGTCGGCAATTAAGCAAACAACTGGCCGCGCCATCAGCCTCCTCTCCTGATGAGATTCGCGCCATTGTGACGGAAGCACTGTCACGCAAGCTCGGCGTTCTGCTTCAGATGGACAAGATTGACGAGAATCGAAGCTTGCTAGATCTAGGCATCGACTCGCTCGTCGCGGCAGAGATCGGCAGCTGGGCGAGGAAAGAGCTCAGAGTGCAGATTCCAAACTCACTTATCTTTGGTGGAGCGAGCATGAAGGAGGTCGTTGATGTGGCGGTCAGGCATCTGGACCGAGGTTGGGTGAGATTGAAGGGCTCCATGGTGGGTGATGCCAACGGAAATTCAGCGCGAGGAAGTGTTGAAGGCCCTGGTGATGAGTGACACGAAGGCGGGACCAGCCGTTTCCCGGAAGCGTACGGACGGTGAGGTTATGGGTTTCCTTAGCTGTTTGCGTTTCCTTTTGACTTGTCTACTTCTCGCACAGCGGACACTGGCGGTGTCTGCTTTGCTCTCTTGGAATGACTCCATATATCATCTCTCACCTCGTCACTTCTTTTCCCTCTCACCGCTGCGCACGTGATCTAGCCCACTTGCGCCTTCTAAAGTTCCCAAGGCAAAGAGTCCCAAGGTCATCGTACTGTATTCGGCGTTCAGCAACTGCAGTGCCAAAGTCTTCTTTTGCACTTACCCTGTTCTTCAGAACGTCTGTAGCGTACACATTGCGGCTCGCGGCACTGTACGCCCACATGTAATGTTTCGCAACCACCAGGCATCTTCACCTCACCGCGCGATGTCACCATGGCGAAGCGCACAGACAGCCGCGCGCACTCAGAAAACTCTTCTGACGAACGCAATGTTGACTACATCCATTTTCCACTGTTGTACTATACCCACTGTTGGAGACTGCGATGGCAGATCCCAAGATCAAGAGGGAGAAAAGCTTAGGGCGGCCGCTCTCAGCCATACCTTCGAAGCGTGGAGGAATGATAGCAATGCTATTCGCAGCTCCATCATCTGGCCGCCATAGCGATGACGATGCAAGATTCCCTCCACCGAAGCTCTCGCCGCGAACCAGATCGTCGAACGTACCTCGCGATACGCACAAGCAGCCTCCTCCGGCGAAGATCAAGACAGAGCCCGCCGACCAGAACCATGCCGTTGCCGCCCTACCCGTACCAGCCACACATCGTGAGCTTTCGCCACGCAGTGATAGGGTTAGAGGGGTTCCTGTGGCGGGCGGTAGCGCAGGTGCTCAAAAACTGCCAGTCGCATCGTGGCTTTCATCTCGTCCAATTTCGGCCCTGGCAACAGAACAACAAACAGTGGTTCCCACCAAAACACGCCCAAATCACCACTTTTTGGCCAGCAACAGCCTGACGCAACTGAACCGCTTTTTGGGTACGCGCAGCGTTCGACCAACGTATACAAGTCGCATTGCGCGCACTGCAAGGATGGAAGGTTTCGACTTTCAAGACGACAACGCAGCGGGGTTTGGTGCGCAGATGGACATGAATGCTCTGAGCGCCTACACGGGAGCGCATGGTAGGTATTAAATTGATATTTGCACTGCATGCAGGCTACAGTGACAGGGCAGCAACTGAGAATGAGCAGATCAAGTCGCCGACATGGTGACAATCCCGGGTGTCGACTACCCATACCAGCAAAATTATGTGCAAATGCTCCAAAACACCAACCTGAGAAACCAGCAACACCGTCAGTAACTCATCCTTGAAATGCACACTGCCCGCTAACAAACATAGTGGAGAGGCAGCATGGTGCTATCACCGAGCTTGTTGGATTCAATCATAATATGCACTCAGCCATGCACAAGCTCGATGCACGCGTCGCTCAGCTCGAGCGCGACGTTGCGTACTTCCAGACACTGGCAGCCTTGAACGCAGCTACCGGAACGCAACCAGCTTCATCAGCAGATGGCGACGCTGTGCCCGATGGTGACAACCCAAGTCCTTCCCCTGCGCAGATTGCCGCCAAGATCACCGCCAAAACGTCCACGAAGCGCCCAGTGGCTGATGCATTCGCCGCTGAAGGCGTTACCATGCCTGGACGTACAAAGTACCGCAAGAAACTTGAAGTCAAAATTCCCAGCAAAGCAACTGGACAAGCTCCCGGCGTTGGTTTGCCCACTCCAATGCCTTCAGTAAGCGAACCACCAAGCCAGCACGCGACTCAACTGACATCGCGCAGGCCCTTCAGACAGCGCCTCCGTCGGCTCTAGGACCCTCGTTCCCAGCCACTCCCCGCACACCATACACGCCCGGCAGAATCGGTCCCCCAGACTCATACAAGAGGACCACCACCTCCATCAACAAGAGGGATATCCACAACCTTAACAAATCGATACCTCCTGCAAACGTACAACTGCCTATGGTACCCCTGACTGATACCGAGGTCATTGTGTACTTCTTCAACTCCCTCTCAAGGCCTATCGTTTCCCTTCGACTATACGCACGCGGCTGGGGCCCCGCGTCTATTGTTCAGGCTCTCAACGATCACCGCGAAGTCGAGCCGCCCTATCTGCGCAACACCTGTTCTGTCAAGTGCACCACAGCTATCAAGAACGGCAAGAAGCTATATGGCGATGAGTGGGAAGCGGAGAATCGTGCCGTACTTGCGGAAGCAGAGGACTGCAGGGCCACTGACCTTATTCGCGCAGATGAGTACGACACTGTTGACTACTATGTACGCGCATTGGGCGTCAATCTCAAACAGCACCCCACTGGCGCGGACGCTGGAATCTTCACTGCTTGTGTGAGATATTGTATCGAGAACCAAGCATCGTACACTATGTCGAACGTGTACCAGCTCGCTATCGACTTGCAGGACGGCAATAACCCTCAGCACCCGGCTTCCCCGGCCCCTTCCGATGTAGCTCCTATACCTCAGACCCCTGGATGCCCTCAAGGAGATGAGACTGAGGATGAGTGGACCGGGGATGAAGCTGCTTGTTCTCCATTGGCTGAGCGCAAGTCCCATATTGTGCAATCTGCTGGAAGCACCGGCTTTACAGCTGTCAATGCGCCCTATGAGCAGAATGATGAAGACGACGAGTAAGGTGGCGACATGTCCGCAGGTTCTGGCTAAGAGTGCATCGACCAAAATACTGAGGCTTAGAGAGCCATAGAGAAACGGAGAAAGATGACACGTGTCGCGATCGAAGCAGACAAAGTGTGTGTTAGCTCAGAAGCGTCTGATGGGAAGGAAGCATGATGCCACGATACGAAGAGCAGAAAAGTTTGTAAATCTGACGATACCCGGTAATCTGTAGATAGATCAAAGAACATCCAAATGTAGTAAATCGAATCAGATTAGATCTGATTCCAGAATCTCGCAGTCTTCCAACTGCTTGCTGGTATGCGAAACGGCCATTTGGTGATGGTCCTGATTGCATCTTGCCATCATGGCAACAGTGCATGGCAAGAGCGGTCCAAACAAAAGCACAGCCTTGTGCTTGCTCAGCACGCAGAGATGCGTCCGCTCTCTCAACGCTTTCACCCTGCATTCGCAGTACCTTCATTGCTACATTCGTTGTTCACCGTCAATATTCACCGCGATGCTAGCTAACTTCACCTGCCCTCCGCCGATTAGGCGCCCTCGTTGGCGGCACGCTCATCACTCCTATCTCAACGCACATCATTTTCTATCGCACACTAACTTAAGCAGACGTAATTGTATCCAACGAATACTTTCTCAACTTTCCCAAATATATCACACATTGAAAGCGCAATGCAGGACGCATATCCTCACAATACGATGGTGTCTTCGCAGCACAACGGCTTCTCTTCGCGAGCAGCGTCATGCGGCATCTCCGCCTTGCTCATGGCGTCCTTCGACCCCAATACATGCTCAAGCCAGAACGCCCAAAACACGTTGTTTGCGCCGTCGCAAGCCACCAGCTTCAACCCGTTCGCGGGCGCACAACCCGGTTCACCTGCTCGCTTCTGCCAGACGCAGCCATTTGCCTCCAAGCAGCTCAACACCAATCTGTTGCAGCAACATCACTATCAACAGCAATGCCAGCAACGGGTACAGGAGCAAACACCACGTGAGACATATGTTGGGCATCATCAGCCACAGAGGGCAAACATGGGCCAGCAACGTTGCTATCACCAGATGCAAACCCATGCTTCAACTCGACAAAACCATCAACACCAGCATGCTGTCAGCTTTCAATCTCAGCAAATGGTGCAGCAGCAGCAACGATATAAATCCCCCGGGTATGCACCTCCCTCGCCTGCACTGACGCCACAGCAAACGCCCAAGCAAACGTCAGAAGACGCGAATGTCAAGTTCAAGCCATTGAGTGCAACTCATCCTCAAGTTCAGAAACCGATGGCCTTTGATTTCATCAACACAATGCAGCAGTTTACTCAGCAATCTTGCAGACCGGAAACTCCTCAACGTCTAGATGCGGCTACCTCCTTACCCTCCCCACGGATCACGCCAACCAAGCGTATTCATACCCCACAGGTCATCACACTAGCTCCCGCTATACCGCAACCTCAGCAGAAGACATTAGCGTCTGTACATCCCGATACAGCATGTCGTAACGAGATAGCCGAACGTGTGCGCCTAGAGAGGGAGCGAAAACAACGAGCTGAACAATATGCGAAGCGACGGGACGAACTGAGGAAAGATACTAGCGCCATATACCACTGCTACAGCGAGGTCCTCGAATGTTTCCCTCTCAGTCGCGGTGAACGTCCGAGCCCATACCTCGCCGGTCTACTCGCGAACCAGCCCATACCGGCAGAACCGACTAGTGATCGAGGTCTCGCCATACAGTATGCGAAGCAAAATTGGCAGAGTTACTGGGAGCTGAAAGACTTGGACTACGTTGTGGACAAAGCGAAGAAGGACATTGAGAAGAAAGTGGAAGAGCGGAGGCAGACGATGAGTGATGCAGCAACCGCACCTAGGCGCTAGATGCATGAGGCAGAATATATGATTGTGGCGTTTCCGCTGTGTGCGGACTTGGGGCATACGATCTTGGATAGGAAGCTGAAGGATTCCAAACATAGGCTGTAGATGTTGGGCTTCAAATGCGCTCTGCGCCTGAGAAGTACTGCAAGAAAGCCTCTCACTGATGGAAATGGTGCGAGCAAGCTGTATCACTTTATCAAAGGGGCTAAGTAGTAATCACAGTGAATGCATTCTATCATCATGTCTTCCCGTCATCAACCACCGTGGGGGTGTTTAGAGGTATCTCGAGCCACTCCATCTTAAATTCGTTATTCTCACCCGGCAACTTGAACCTCCTCCCTTCCGCCCTATTCCTTTTCACCTCTTTCGAATTGCGGCGACATGGGCCCAAGATGCATCCCGGGAGGGCTTTAGAGCGCTTTTGAGAATACTTTGCACCCTTGCCTCCCACTGCTACACCAACAACGCTATCCCCTGACTGACCTGCAAAGCGACACAGGCCTGACTATCTCCATGCGCGGCCTACACCTCTGCCACTGCCTCCTCTTCTTCCAACACCTTATTCTTGGACTTCTTGGCCCTCTTAGCCTTAGGCTGCTGACTGCCTCCAGCCTCGGACTTCGACTGCGCTTTCCGCTTGGGCGCGGTCGTAGGCGCAGGGGCAGGTGCATGCGCGGACGTGGACGCCTCAGTGCGCTGATTACCTCCAGAACCCCTCGGGGCGTAGCCTTTTTTGGCGAGGAGTGGTTTGCCGTTCTCGTCCTTTTGATACTTGCATGACCGTCCGGGCTTGCCAGTTCTTGTGGTAGGGACGTATCCAATTGAGACCGTGGAAGCTGTCAGGTTGTTGCTTTATGTGGATGCCATCGTGAGAGTGTGTAAAGTGTTGTATGGAAGTGTAGTAGTATGTAGTTGTGTTTGATGTCAGATGGGATGGAAGCAACAAAGGAACCGAGTTTATCTAAACACTATCTTCAAAACTCGTATGTAGGAAAGGTTTTTGGTTGAGTGTATTCTCCAATCACAGTCGGAAATGGAAAAGGAACGGCAAGAAAACCATGGTTCAACACTTGTGCGATGTGAAGTATCGGAAGAATACAGTATGCAGTTATGCTCACGCCCAACCTATAATCTGGTTTATTAGACAATGTAGAAGGTCCGGCTCAAGCTAGCGTGAACCATAGAAGAAGGACGACTACGACTAGTTGACTATTACAGGCTCGTTTAGCCACGACTGAGTTCGGACCCAGGGTTCAACTAAACCGAGGAGCTCGCCAACATTGTTACAATGCCTGCTAGAATATACACTCGGAGGATTCTTTTCCAAAGAACGGCGTTAAGAGTTGAGCAGGGGTGTGTGAACTTGTCCAGGATCGGACTTCTGTCTCCGCTCTCAAGCATGTTAATCCTTCTGTTTTGCCGCCAAATTCAGGGTGAGTTTGATGAGTGCCTCCTGAGCTCATGTTAAGTCTGTAGTCGTGGTTTTCAACCCCACTAATTTTGTCTTACCTCATCCAATATTTCAACTACTCGAGCACCTCCTGGATGCCACTACTTGTGCATAGTGAACCTTAACGTCTGCGCAAAAGAATACATATCAGATCACCTTCATGACAAACGCAGACCATAAGACCTGGAACATGGACCTAGATCGTGCGTCGCCGAAAGGGCTCAAACTGGGATTGCTTCATCAAGCGGTACCCTCAACTTTGGTTGTAAGGCTATATATAGATTCCAGGTGGTCAGATAAGACCGAGCAAATCATGATGATGGTGATGGCATATATCGCCTTTGAAAACATAAGGAAAACCAGCGCTTCAAATAGCAACCGGAAAATGACATATATGTCCTTTCATGATTTCAGCATCTACCAATATATGGGAAGAAGTCGAGGGTTATGACCAAATGCGTTCATTCTGAATATCTCCAGCCCCTATGATCAGTGTGTACTGTACACCGTATGGTCTTACAGTCATAAGAATCGAAGAGGCCAACTTTATCGAACTGCTGAGCACACCCATGTTTTGAGTACCTTCCGGATACCTCATGCTGACACATGCCTCCTCTCGCCATTGAGATCTCATGGTTGACGCTTATCCCGGCTAATGAGAAAAAAATGCCATACCCACATTTCGAACCACAGTTGGTGGAATCCATGGAATACTACGCTGCGGATGTATTCGTAACACTGTATCAGGATCTTCTTGAACCATAGTTGAGGCTACAGTGAATTATAGCTCAACATGTGAAGCCCATTTTCGACACTACATGCTTCTTTCTTCTCATCCCATCGCACATCATACACATTATCATACTTCACAGTATTACGAATACCTCCACATATACACATAATCAAAAATGTCTTCTCACTTCCCACACCTGCCCTGCATCAGCCAAACAACACTGAGTACCTCCACAGACCCCCGAAAAAGAGGTCGTGGCCGTCCACGCGTGCACGAAAGAGATGAGAACGACAAGACCATTATCCTGCTGAACCCGGATGGTTCACGCGTGGTTCCTGTTCAGAAATACAACAAAGTGAAGAAAGCCTCCAAGGCTGGAGGTAGTCAAAAAGCTGACGCCGACACCGACGACGAGACCTCTGCGCCCACGCCCAAGCCCAAGAAGCGCAAGGCTATGGACGAGGCTGGATGCAGCCAGCCATCAAAGGCCAAGAAATTCAAGAAGGGCAAGAAGGTGGAGGAGTATGCGGAGGATGAGGTGTCGGCAACGCCTAGAGGTAGTCAGGTCTGCGTCGCCTCGTTGTTGGCGGAGCAGAGAGTGCACCGCGACCTACTTAAAAGTGCCGTTCAGTATGAGCAGAGCCTGGAGGAAGTGAGTGGGGTGAAGAAGAGGAGGAAGGATGAGGAGGCACTGGCGTACGAGACACCGTTTTCGCCGTTGTTCACAGAGAGGAACTTCACCGTTATGCCGTTGGAGCCCTTGTATACCTCCCAGCCAGTGCTTGATGGTCCGAGTCGACCTAGGACTATCACCTCATTTATCACCGGCAAGCCAATGACCATGTGGTCGATGGGCACGCGTTGGGCTGGCTGTAAGCTTGAGAATTGTTTGCCGGTGCACGATGGTCCGCGATTGGGTGAGTCTCCTGAGCTCGAAGAGGTATTTTTCCATTTTGGGATTTAGTAGAGCACAGCGTGGGGGACCTCAAGATAGTCTCCGACATTGTATTTTAGTGGAACTCAGACAGTCATTAAATCTTTGACAATTTGCAGACCAAGGATAGCGTTCGGTGCGTCGAATACCTCCTGGGTACCTACTTAACTTCCCATATCCCGATTCCTACGTTCCCGCCCCGACAAACCTCCTCACTAAAATAGCATGCCCTTGCAATCTTTTATAACTTTGAATCGCGAAAATCGTAAATTGGAGTTTTCACAACTCAAGTGGCACTTCAGTACACCGAAGTCTTCCAGCCTACCGTTATCCTCACCCACAATCTCGGGATCGTAATACAAGGGTTTCGCAATTCCTGGAATTAGAACAGTATTGAATGCCACCACGATCACGCATGATGACACATCAAGTTGCTATCGAGCCCGACGCAATCACCTACCTCTGACACGACGTTGGGGAGGTCCACCGCTCTGCGAAATTGAAAATCTCAAGGTCTCTGTTGTAACTTTGGGTCTTTACCTTGAATACTGTGGCGGCGTGGGGCCGCTAGTAGAATATGATGGAATACTGCGCTGGGTTGCTATCTAGCTAGGAGAAGACGATATGTACCTGTCCTGGAATTTCACTGTGGGAGTGATGAGGAGAGGTTGCTCTGCATAATCCAAAGATGTGTTGCTGTTCTGTCTGTCGTGATGGCCTTTTTGTATGGCCATCACAAGGGTTTGTTTACATGGCGTATCTATGATACAGATGAGTGTGGAAAGTGCTTATCAAGGGGAGTAGGAACCACTGCACCAACACGTGGTACATGGGACGTCCTTACCCCATGGACCGTTACATGGAACATGCTAGTCCAGAATAGTCTGAGCAGCGGCAATCAGGCCTCGTACGGACCAATTGATACCGAAACAAATACCTTTCAGCTCCCTCTTCGAATGCTTACTGTCCAGAATCACAAAATCACAATATTCCCGTTTGTGCTTCCGTATCAATGCCTTAAATACTTCCAAGGTCCCGCTTATTCGTCTCAACTTCGCAAAACGTGAACCACAACTTCTACATGCACACCATTCTTCACTTAAGATCTACACCTTGAACATCTCCTAGCTCTCTTAGAACCTAACTTCACTCATTCTCAAACAACGTTCTTGCCCTCTGTACTCTACCGCATACCCCTTGACTACCTTCCAGCTCACTCATCAGTCTCAATCCTTCAAAAAAAAACATAAACCATAATCTCCCATCCCAGACCTCGGTAGACGTCTCGCCTCTGTGGTCCCATCTCTTAAAACCAGCACTTGCGATTTTCTCGTCCCAGACCACCGGCTGGTGTTAGAGCGAGCCATCTTCTAAGTGTACTCCATGAAAACGTCCCCAACTCAACTTCAGCATTTTTATCTCCGGAAAGGAGATTTGCGATTTACCCGTTCGTGATTTGGATTCGTGTCCTGAGTGCCTCCTTTGAGTCTTAAATACGCCGATTTGTAAATACCGATTTCTCCGATTGTGATGGTGGGGTGAGCAGCTCAGTACGTTGACGACCTCCAGGATGCGTTAAACAGTGACACAATGAGAGGATTGGAAACCACGGTTTTGGGACTCGAGAGTAGTGTACGATGTATTGTATGCCTCCAGAGTAGGTACAGAATGGATTGTCGGCGCCTCTATGTCCCAGACACATGATTCACAGTTTCCCCATGCTGCAATCATATTGGTGTCTTGAGTGCCTCCCAGGTTCCAGATGGGATTGCTCAGTACATGCCCGCCCTAACAACCTCCTCACTAACCCACAGCGCCTGCATCCTCCACCTAGTAATACACTCAAGATGATTATCATACTCAGTCCAGCTCTCGACACCAAAGTACTTGTACTGCTCCTTAGCCCACCTGACATTCTCCGCCCACTCACTCGTGTCCCATTCCATCGGCTCAGTCAGACGATACAACTCACGAAACGGGGCGTGGCGACGCGGACCTCCAAAGCGGTACATCGACAGCGCAGAAGCCCAGAGTTCGTCTTCGTTGCGGCAGCCATCCTGGGCGTAGAGGTACACCGTGTACGGGTCGATGACCATACGGTTTGCAGAGAGGACGGGAGGTGGGAGGAAGACGGGTGTGCGAGTCGCGTATGCGCGGGCTGCAGCCATCATCTCGGGGCTGTGCTCCATGAAGGTCTTGTGCGCGGGCTTTGCGGCTGCAGCGGCGGCGCGGAACTGCTCCATGAGGACGGCGGGGGACTGCTCCTTGATGGTCTGACGCGCTTTGCGGGACGCGAGGCGCTTGCCACGTGCGGCAGTGGGCGTGCCGAAGTCTGAGTCGTCGGCGGCTTCATTGATGGCAGGTAGGATCTCGTCGTCGGTTTCGGGCTCTTCCTTGGCTTCGAAGTCGCTCTCCTCTACTTTGGGGGTGAGCGAGATGCGTAAGAGCTTGCGCTTCTTGCGGGAAGTGATGTAGTCTGCGTCGAAAGACTCGATGTCCTAAAGATAACGAATTAGCATGCTGAAATAGATGCGTGATAACCTTAGACTGTACCGTAGCATCCTCATCCTTCTCCACGTAATCTGGCGCCTTCTTGACACGTCGGCTGCTCCTCCTGTTACCACCGCCATCATCGTGACTGCCGTCGACTTGGCCAAGAACTCGCTTTCCAAGTGTGGGCGAGGCAGTGCCTGCCATTACGCTGTCTCGTGCCTGGCGCATAACCCTCTTGATGGGCTTGTTGACTTTGGTGGCAGCTTTCTTGCTGGTCTTCTTGGCCGTGGCCTTGGGCTTGACCTCAACTCCAGTCTCGCTGCTGCTGTCGCTGTCGCTGTCGCTGTCCGAGTCGGTGTCAGAGTCGGCCCTGCGCTTGGCCTTTGACTTCTTGTTGTACTTGGCGGGGGCTCGTGTGGGACCGTGGGCGGCGAACAGAGGGTCGTAGCGCGCAAAGAGCTGTTTGTCGAGGTGAGAGTGAGTGACGGGGAGCGGGCCTCCAATGTGCTTCACTAACTTTCTGAAGTCGGTAGGGAAGAGCCACTTCTCCATTGGATGCTTGAGAGCGTAGTCGACACAACGAGTAAGGTCAAGCGCGTCGTCACCTGAAGGGTGCTCCTGCACATGAAGGGCGAGGTCTTTGAACGGGATAGGGTCAGCTGCCTGGTTGCGTGCCAGGTTCTCCTTCTTCGCGTTCTGCTTGGTGGAAGCGCTCTTGGGGTGAGTCAGGCGCGGTGGCCTGAAATCGCCCACATACAAGCTGTTCTCATCATACTCACGATTATTGTCGAACTCGCCACGTGTGCCAATCGTCCAGTCTGCCTTGCCAGCACGACGCATGGCGTAGTGCATCATGACGGTCGTAGAGTTGGGTTGGTAGTCATTGGTAGGCATGACTCTGAACTTGTTAAGCAAGTGGGTGATCGTGACAGACCTGCCGCCATGATTGACGAGCCTGAGGATGACATCCACCGACTTTAGCCAGTGTGGAAGGTACGCGAGGATCTCGGAAGCTGTAAGATTGCCTTCAGGGAAGGAGAGGTTCCAACTGGGACTGCCTGCTCCGAACGCATTGTTCTTCGCAATCGCCGTCATTCTGAATGCTTGAACTTCCACAAATCAGTACATACGATGTGAAAGCGGCAGGCGCGCCAAAACGAAGGACTTCGGTGAAGATGAAGCAGCGTGAAGGTGTGGTCCTACCTGCGAAGTCCAAATTCACTTCAAGTCCACACGCCAAAAGATCGATAGCCGTTGCAGTACTCAAAGACTGTACAAAAACGATGCTGCAATCCCAACAAAACGCAAGAACTGGGCTGGCCAGGGTTGGGAGGAAGAAGTTGGCGGCGAGGAGCAGCTCGCCTGGAGGAGCTTGCGCTCGGGCCCCAAAGATAGTGCCGTTATTGTTGTGCCCAAACAAGACGAAGTAGCCAGTTTGCGCGCGAAAATTCCCTCAGGATCGGCCGTCGCAACAAACATGGTCAGAAAGCAATGCGCAGCCTTTCATAGATGCTTCCTTGACTATTCCCGCAAACACAAGGCCTCTAACAAGCCCTTTCACCCTGTTGCAACCTCTCGCTCCCTTCTCTTTCAACTTACGTACGGCTCAGCATGGCGGAGCTCAAGCGCAGGACGTACCCAACCAGACCAAGCTTTGGCGACAACGCGCCTTCAAACGCTTTACCGTTTCCCAAGAAGGCAAATATGACTGTCGCCGAGATCCTCGCCTTCCTCCCGAATAGCATCAATTGCGCCGACGTCATATACCGGATGATCTCGAATGGTGGCACGCGCAAGTCCATCCATGCCATCGTCAACACCCATCGCGATCTGGATGCCGAATGGAGTGCCAATTGTTGTGGAGAAGCCATGTACAAGACGATGCAGAAGGCTGGCTATGCCGAGTGGACCATCACGAGACACGACCTGTGGCATAACAGTCGGAAAGCCTTGTGGAATGCAAACAGACTAGATGTGGGCAATCTGCGGACGGCGCCTGGTGGACCAGCAGGAACCGTGTCTTTCAGAAGCCTTGCTGAGAATGTGAGAACAATGCCGGAAGGGGACGATGCGCTGGACCTGACAAGAATGGTACGATACTGCGTGCAGAACTCAGAGGATGGGTGGAGATACCCGAAGGATTACGAAGAGCTGCTGGACTTGCTGGGAGGTCCGACTAAAGTAGGAGAGGCAAACACTGATGGAGCAGTGTTCAGACGCTGGGAAAACAGGAAACCTCCTCCGCCCCTACCCAAGCCTACACGGCCGCCGCAAGGCCTCGAGTTACCTGACGGATGGAAGAAGACGAGGAGACGGAGCAGCGCAGCAAGGACAAGGTCGAATGCGGAAAGAAGATCGAGAACTGTGTCTCCAGGGCCAGGCTCGTTGGTCAAATGCAGAGCTGCGAGGGACAGCGGAAATATGGACCCAGAAGATGCGGTAGATATAGTGGTCATGGGCGATTCTGAACCTGATGGCGGGTATGGTACACCTTACGTACGAGAGCCAGTAAGTGTATTTGCGAGAAGTTTCCTGTGAGATGGTAAATCGTGGCATAATGCTGACTTCCAAGAAGGCTGAATACGTGCCGCCGCCGCCGCCGCCACCTGGCGTTGCAGGGTTATCCACCGTATTGGACCTTGCGCAGGCGTTCCAAGTTGAGGGCGCTGGTGGCGAATCGGATCCTTACAGCGCATACGCTTTCGGAGGCCCTCGCCGCACACCACCGTACCGCTACCTCAATCAGATCGCGCAGCCTCACCCGTGGGACATAAGCGGCTGGGCGGAGAACCTTAGATGGGCATTCGAACAGCGAATTTTGTTTGCGCAGGCCTTCCCGGAAGCGATCAGGTGGAATGAAAGTCTAGAACACATGGCCTGTATCGAGCGCGAGCGGACGCAGCGCGTCTGGGCGTCCGATGAGTTGCTCGAGCAGATGCTGGAGGGCGACTAGGACAGCAAACGTTGTGTATGGCTTCTGTTCCTTCGAGTAAAGGTGGCGGTGTGTATTACAGGTTGTTCGGATGCGTGCTTTGCGGGGACAACGGCGCCCTTTGTTCTTACCTTGGACAGGGCATGGAGCTGTCAAAGAGCTTTGTCAGTATGCTCAATGTACATATTCTTGCTCTGCACGGATCATATTGATGAAGATCGCATGGCTACGCTTTGTAATGGATGAAGCAGCATGAGTGAGAGCTGGAGGAAAGAGTGGTGGTTGAAGCCTGAGGTGCGAACAAGCACCAACGCCATGGTTTCAGCTGCTTGCGCCTTCCCTCTCCGAATCTAGCGTCAAAGATCAACGCCATCCCTGTCCGAAACCCCTCGCGAAACGTTCTCGCAACAATCATCGAACAAACACCTCCGCCGTGTTTGCAGCATTCGCTCTGCCAGGCTATGCACCGCCTTTGCTTGTCGATGAGTAGTGGCTGGAGCGCCCGAGCACAATGTCATGCCGCAGTGGAACTCTAGCCTCCCGACACCTTGGCGTAACACGAGTTGCGACTTGACAGTCACGGGTCTGCACATTGCGTGTCGCACATTCGAGATGCTGATTTAAGTGTAGAAGTACAGCCTTTTGCGATTGACTCCATCCATCATCTTCCATTCGATACCCCAGGCACCTGCCATTTCCATTCTCGAGCCGGACTCACCACACTCCTTACGAACTCTTACGATCAGTAACACATTCTCTTAATCAACGGAAATCAATATCGAATTAGTCAAAATGCACTCCAATATCCTCGCCGTCGCCGTCCTGGCCTTCGCACCTCTGGCCCTCGCACAATCTGGTATGACATCAAAGCCATCAGCAACCGCCACCGCATCCGCCGCCGAGATTGTCACTATGATGTGGGACAACGAACCCACAGCCGCCGCCGCAGTTGCTGCCAGCGGCTCCTCCATGGTGACCGATATGAGCAGCATGTCGATGGACGCCTCCATGACCATGTCGAACGGTGAGGTCATGAGTGGCATGAGTGGAATGAGTGGGATGAGCGGCATGAGCATGACTACCGCGACTGGTACTGCAATGGCGGGCATGAACATGACAGGCTCTGCAGGAAGGGCAGAGTTGATGCCTGGTGCTATGGGCGCTGGGTGGATAGTCATCAGCATTGGGGCTGGTATTGGGTTCCTTGCAGGCATGCTATAGGATGTGGGGACGCATCTGGAATACATCATATACACCGTAGTCGGCCTATATGTGGGTCAGCTACACCATTTTTCGAACCCAAGGGGCGGTACATACTTTACACCTCATACAGAAAGCAGCAATAACACGAAGTTTCGCATCAACTAAGTAGAGGTGCCTACCGGGTCCGATGATGACATTCGAACAATGCTGATCAGTGACAGCTAGTTACTTCGAGTCGTATACCACAATCTCAAGAATGTCTTGCCTTCGACGCCCGAAATCCCATCTCGGGTGTCTTCGACGCGCTTCCCCACAACATTAACTATGAGAATGGATCTTTCACAGATGATGCCCTTGAGAACTACAATCTCCCACAATCCACAGATCCAGCACCTCAGAGCCGAACCTGGAGGTTCTCGGGATCTCTGCGTATGTGAAGCGGTCTGTAGCCAGACACAGTACGTTATCGCAAGATCTTGATTCCACTCATATCAGAGCGTGAGTCCTCAAACTGTAAGGTTATCGCTCATGCGCCAGTGGTTAGTAGAGGCAGCCATTGCATTTTGAACATGTGTGGAGGTCTTGAGTTCCGCAGTACTGTGGGCAGACTGATCAAGTCATTGCATGTGATGCCGCATACTGATTTCTGCCATAGGTGCGTGTAGTAGTGCCCATCCATTCTTTGTATCATGCTCTTGATGGCTGTCCTTCCTCACCGAGCTCGGCGATGTGCACAAAGAACATTGTGAGTTTCCGGCTGGTGCGGTAGCCATCCAACAATGATCAAAGAATCAATATGCCTTGGACCAGGATTTTGTAAAAAGACGTAGGCGCGGCGCGCTTTGGATGACTTCGAAAGCCGCTACCAGCGCGAATCTCCGAAATAGTGATGAGATGATAGCGAGGGCATTGGTGCTAGAGAAGAGTAGGGGGGCAACGATGAAAGCAGAAATACGAATAGGAAAAATTCAGACATTATATACGCAGCTGAGAAGTGAGCGAAGAAGAAGATATAAGCACACAAGGAGCACAACCCTGGAGAAGGAGGGATATACATAGACTAAAGCCCGCAAAATAATATAATAGACGGAGAGAAAGGCATAGTGACAGGACTCGGGTTTTGACATCTGGACAAACTGAGGATACTTACGTGATCATTATCGCTTGCGTGACACCCACCAAACATATCTGTCACGGTATCAATCGGTCCGTACAAGACCCAATTACCCCTGGTTGGACTGTTATGGACTAGCACGTTCCAGGGACAGTATATATCGTCTCCTCCTAGCTAGATAGCAATTGAGCGCAGTATTCCATCAACCCAATAGCCCTACGTTATCGTTTGCCGTAGCTATTAGTATTCTACAGCGGTACCGTCTGCCGCTACAATATCGCATCATGTCGTGATAACAATCCCTCATACTGTACTGACAAGTGGTTAGATGCTTCAGCAATATCGGAAAAGGAGACACCGCAGCTCTCCCAACAAACTTTGTACCGGAAGCCTGCTTGTGCGATTGAATCGAAATGAAGTGTCCCATCGAGATTGCACTTAACAGGTGAAGGTAGAGCGCTCTTTGCTGGCGTCTCTTGGTCAGAAGCAAGAAGCACTCGCCCGGAACTCGACCTCTTGAAGTAGTGTCGGGGGTGTATACTCGAGATTCGAGATTTGACGTTAAGATTAGCGTGTCACGCTAGCCGAGGGTGGCGCACACCACAACCTTTGTCATTTGGTCATCCTTTCGTCCACCAATGCACAAAGCGTGCTCTCTCCATGCGTTCACACCCAAGAGCGTAAAGCAGCTCCTCAACGACGCAATATTGTGAGATAACGAAGCTCGAATGCTGAGGATCCTCCAGAGGGCGCACAAACGAATACAATCTGATCACATTCTGTCAATCTGGTCTATACTTAGATGCTCCTTAGAATCAGAATTCGTCCTCCTCCCGCATCTTTGCGATACTGATGCACCTTGTTCTCCACAATGTCGCATACACCGGCCTTCGCTAACCGCTCGGCTTCAGCTTCGAAACCTTTCTCGACCCAGTGGCTATCCAGCACCGTCGCAACAACAACGCCGCCACTTTTCACGATCCGTAGAAACTCTGCAAGTGGTTCTGGCCCCAGATGCCCATGCGTGAACGTGCCACAGCAGACAAGCGAGTCATACTCTCCATCCTCAAACTTCAGTTTCTTCGTCAGGTCTGCAATCTTCAAGTCTTTGTAAACTCCACTCTTGCGCGCGACCTTAAGCATGCTCTCGCTTATATCGAGGCCATCGATGTCTTCTGCACCCATTTTCGCGAGTTCGTTGCCAACGGCTCCAGTCCCGCAACCTGCATCTACGATCCGGAGGCCTTTAAGGACCTGGCTGGGGTCGCGATGTAGATGGTTGAGCTTCAAGCCTCTTGCAACTCCTTCAGCGACAAGACGTGGTGCTGTAAAGTCATGCTTTTGCATGTCCGAGTCGTATGTCGCGGCCCATTCATCGTACAGGCGCCGCGATTCTTCTGTGCTGCTTGCAGCGAACACGCGGTCGAGGTAGGGCTTCTCTGCGGTGGTCATCGCGCCACAATCAGAGGAAAGTCTTTGTATGAAGGATGAGATGCGGTGTAACGTCCAGATTGACCTGCGTCGTTATCCATTTTCATTATCAGCGGCTGCGTATACCAGCTTGTTACGTCATCCTTCCACCCCGCTCGAACGACTAGCTTCGGCACCGCGAAGGATCCCTCGAAGTCCATCTGTCAATCCTACAACATCATGATATCACTACTGTACAGCGCCGGTCTTCAATTGCGCGCACGACCCTCGAGTTCGGTGCCTCGGAGCTGGGATGAAGGTCAGACTAACCACCTGCACTGCAGCGAAAGTACGATGACCAGATCAGACGTCAGGGGGAGTCCCCGAGGGATGATCTGCTGTCGGAAAGGACGTGGCGATAGAAATAGATGATCCACGCAAGCTAGAGTGAGGATCCGGTTGGAAGGCGAAGCTGGGCACATTGGACGCGTTCTAGCGCGTGCTTAGCGCGTCTTTTCGACAACCCTTTGACAGGTTCTACATCGCCCGGAACGTGCAATCACCGGACTTCCGAAGATACCTCTGAGTTTGTGCTAACACTCATATTGACAACACATCTTCGAGTACAGCGGCTACCGAAAACGAATAAGGCGCATCACGCCCCCACGCGACCTTGTCACCAACAATGTGAGCCCACAATATGGCATCTTGGAGCGTTGCTTTCACCACTCGAGCTTGCAAGCGTTTGCTTGAAAGCTTGGAGCTCCCACCATTTCCGTACAATACAGGTTTGATAAAGGTCCAACCCATCAACAACCATATACAATCGCAATGTCTTCAGCAGAAACGTATGGTCGCATTCCTAAAGCTGGGGAACCTGCGTGTCCTCACACAGTACAACGAATCCTCACCATGGAGCAGCTTCAGCTATTCTCGGCACAGAGTGCTCATCCTGCAGCAAAGAATGGTTCTCATGAGAGGTAGGCACACGCGAAATAGTCTTTTCATTCATGTTTCCATGTGGCAAGCACGCACTATGTCGATCCTGTCTCAAAGCTTGGCGCGAAGCAACCATGAGCTATTGTTTAGTGCGCTGTGGTGAGAATCTCTCCGTCCAGCCGGATTACTGCCAGAACTAGAATTGTCACGTCTGGCAAGCTGGTAACCCTGCTCCACCGCATGTCACAGTAATGCCTCATCAAGCTACTAAACGCATCGTCGAGCTGCGCCAGGATATGACAGATGATCTCGACATCGAGCTAAACGAGCTGATCGAAGAAGACAGCTACTTCAAGATCTCGAAAGCTGTGCGAGGTAAGTTGATGCAGTACTGGCGCACACAGCTCCGCGTTTACGGTAGCCAGTACCACCACTGGCACAATCTTGCAGAAGTTCTAGATTCCCTTCGGAGCACCAACATTGACCCCCTGGCGGCCTTCAAGACATTCAAAGTGCTCATGAAGCTCTTCCCAAATCCGGAGATACGTGGTTGTCTCGCGCCAAATTCTCAATTCGCTGCCAGCTTCGCAAACAGCTGAGAGCCCTGGATCACCACTTTCCTAGGAACCCAGTGCAAGCAGTGGGATACTAACGAAGGTCAGGTCATAGCCGGTAGGTTCTTGATAGCCGACCGTCTCAAGCATGTGAGGAACCCAGAAAACTTCAAGGACTGGAATGGTCGCTTCGCTATCGATTGGCCGATAGGTAAGATCCTCGAACACAAGTATGCTGACGGCATCATCGAGTGCAAAGTACGTTACCTAGGCTCCCTGCCGGCGGAATGTGGAGTTCGATGAGGCGTGGCTCACTGCGGAGGCGCATGATGGTATACAGAGATGGAATATACTGAAGAGAGGCCTGATTCTGCAGATGAGCATGATGATGAAGATGAAGGTGAACGCCTTCCAAATGAAGACACGAGTAATGAAACAGACGAGCGAAGGATTGTATGCCCGGTGATCGAAGCATATATAGTACTAAAAGCCTCTAGGAACTACTCTGAGATACGATTTGCGCAGAAACGCAAGCAAGTGTATATTTATTCCCCTTATGGGCCTTACCTGTGACTGTATGGCTTCTGCCGTAGGGCATCCAAGACAAATGTACCAGACCCTCCTAGGTGGGCGGTCCCAGTGCAATCTGGCTGGCCCAAACACTCATACAGTACATTCATGCCCAAAGGATACTAAGATGCACCATGGAACACGAAAGCATTATGAGTGGTGCTGAAGTGAGAAGGGCAAACAAGGCGCAGCTTGATAGGTCCTGACTCATTGATCTCTGGCTCCAGATCACTCATGCGCCGAAAAACAAGCGTGGTGATGAGTCACATGCGTTTTTCGAGTGAGATCCATGGACGTGTGAATGTGGTGTTGATGCCTCAGCGCCACAGCTTGTCACAATATACTGTGCACGGGCCACTACCCCACCAATTAGCGCCACTGAGAACAATCGAAGCAGCAGACGAATTTCGATCGCCTTGTGTGCGTTTGCCTCACGCTTCAATTTTAAATCACTTCCTTGCTAGATCCAGGCCTTCGTTGGCTTAGTTTTGACTCACGGGATCTTTCAACAAGGCTAGCTAGCCTCTGGGCTCCCACTTCGAACGTCCACCTGCAACTTTAGGACTCCGAACCTGACTTCGTCAACCCCGCCGCCACAGGAACCGTTCCCGTCGGCACCCTACATAATACGCACGAGCGACTACATTTCCCTCCACGAGAAGCTCAACCGACGAAATGGCGCCAAAAAAGGGCAAGAAGAAGCAGCAGGACGATGACTGGGAGGCCGAGCTCGGTGAGACAGTCACCACTGAGAACGATGCTCTCGCCCAGGAAGTCAAGGCTGCAGAGGAAGCTGGTGCAGAGGATGATATGGGCGGTGGCCTGATGGCTGCCCTCCAAAGGCGTGGAAAGAAGAAGAATAAGAAGGTAGCAAACACGGAAGTCGAGGGTGAAGACCCACCGGCAGCCAACGGCGGTGATGACTTCGCGGACAAGGCACCTCAGGAAGCCAACTTTGATGATGACGACGATGTCTTCGCCGGCAACTATGGCAAGAAGAATAAGAAGGGCGGCGCTGCTCAGAAGGAGGAGCCTGCGCCAGAGACACCACCTGCCGAGGCGCCGCGCATGAAAACCAAAGCTGAGAAAGAGAAAGAGAAGAAAGAGAAGGAGAAGCAGCGAAAGAAGGAGATGGTAGGTCCAAGTCGAAGCCCTGAAGCTTTACTATATACATCAAACTAACCAGAACACCACAGGCTGCGAAGAAAAAGGCTAGCGGTTCTGCGAAGCCCGAACCCGAAGCCGCCGAGGCCAAACCCGTCGAAGTCGTAGCCCCCACTCCTGAGCCTGCTGCTTCCACTACTGCTGCTGGTGGCAAAAAGAAGAAGGTCCCTGCAGCTTTGGCAGCTCTTCAGAAGCAACAAGAGGCGCTGCGGAAGCAACAGGAGGAGCAAGCTCGCCTCGAAGCCGAAGACAAAGCTCGCGCCGAGGAGGAAGAGAGGCTTGCTGAAGAGGAGCGCAAGCGCAAAGAAGAGGCAAAGGCTGCTAAGAAGCAGCGTGAAAAAGAGAAGATCGAGCAGCTGAAGAAGGAGGGCAAATACTTGACTAAGGCGCAAAAGGAAGCTAAAGCCAAGGCTGACTTGCGCCTGAAGCAGATGCTCGAGAGCGGCGTAAAGGTTGCCGCGCTTGAAGGCGAGCCGGAAGCACCCAAGAAGCCCAAGTATGACGACCGAAAGAAGAGGAAGCAGCAGCAGGAGCAGAAAGAGCGGGAAGCACGCGAAGCTGAGGAGGCTGCGAAGAAGCTCGAAGAGATGAAGCTGGCTGAAGAGCAAGCCGCGGCAGCTGCTGCAGAGGCTGAGAAGGCCCGCGCCGATGCTGAAGCCAAGAAGGGAGAAGACTCTGGTGACGACTGGGAAGCTCAGGCTGATGAGATGGACGGCGTCAAGGACAGCTGGGATGTCGACACAGATGAGGAAGAGGGGCAGAATGCGGCAGAGAAGAAGAAGGCAGAAGAGGCCAAGACTGCAGCAGCGAAGGCCGCAGATGCAGCACCTACACCAGCGGACAAGGCCGTTGCGAAGCCCGCTGCGACAGCTGCTGATTCTGATTCCGAGTCCGAGGAAGACTCCGACGATGACAGCGAGGACGACTCTTCAGAGGACGAGCAAGGAACTGCAACACAGAGGGCTGAGGCTGCCCGCAAGCAGGCTGCTGCCGATCGACGAAAGGAGGCTCACGAGGCTGCTCTGGCTCAGCGTTCCAAGGACAACCTGCGATCTCCCATTTGCTGCATTCTCGGTCACGTCGATACTGGTAAAACAAAGCTGCTCGACAAGATCCGTCAGACCAACGTACAAGAGGGCGAAGCCGGAGGTATCACGCAGCAGATCGGTGCCACTTACTTCCCGGTCGAGGCTCTGGAGAAGAAGGTCGCAGTCGTCAACAAGGACCACAGCTTCAAGTTCAATGTCCCCGGTCTCTTGGTTATCGACACACCTGGTCACGAGTCTTTCACTAACTTGCGATCTCGCGGTTCGTCTCTGTGTAACATTGCTATCCTGGTCATCGATATCATGCACGGTCTTGAGCCCCAGACTATCGAGTCGATGAAGCTGCTCCGTGGCAGGAAAACACCCTTCATCGTCGCTCTCAACAAGATCGATCGTCTGTTCGGCTGGAAGAAGATCGACAACAACGGTTTTGAGGACAGCTTCAACCTCCAGAAGCCAGCAGTTCAGTCCGAGTTTGAGGAGCGATGGGCCTTTGTGCGCACTCAGCTGGCTGAACAGGGTTTTAATTCTGAGCTGCACTTCAAAAACAAAAGCATGTCTAAGTACGTCTCGGTGTGCCCTACCTCCGCGCACACCGGTGAAGGTATTCCCGACATGATCAAGCTCATCGTCAACCTTACCCAGAGCCGTCTTACCAACAACCTCATGTACCTTTCTGAAGTCGAGTGTACCGTTCTCGAAGTCAAGGTCATCGAAGGTCTTGGTACAACCATCGATGTCATTCTGTCCAACGGTGTCCTCCACGAGGGTGACCGGATAGTAGTCTGCGGTAATCCCGAGCCCATCGTCACCAATGTGCGTGCGCTCCTCACACCTGCCGAGATGAAGGAATTGCGTGTCAAATCGCAGTACGTACACAACAAGGAAGTCAAGGCCGCCATGGGTATCAAGATTGCCGCCGATGGCCTCGATACCGCCATTGCCGGATCTCGCCTGCTCGTTGTAGGACCTGACGACGATGAAGAAGACCTCATGGACGAAGTCATGGGCGACCTCGAGCACCTGCTTAGCAGGGTCTCCAAGACCGGCCGTGGTGTGTCCGTCCAAGCCTCCACCCTCGGTTCCCTCGAAGCGCTCCTCGAATTCCTGCGCGTCTCCAAGATTCCCGTATCTACCATCTCCATCGGTCCTGTCTTCAGAAAGGACGTTCTCCGTGCTGGTATCATGTTAGAAAAGGCCAAGGAGTACGCAGTTATGCTGTGTTTCGATGTCAAGGTCGACAAAGAGGCGAAGGCATACGCGGAGGAGATCGGCGTCAAGATCTTCGAGGCAGACATTATTTACCACCTGTTCGATAAGTTTACAGCGCACATGAAGCAGCTGGAGGAGCAGCGCAAGGAAGAGTCCAAGATGCTTGCTGTCTTCCCTTGCGTGCTGCGCCCCGTCGCTGTCTTCAACAAGAAGGATCCGATTGTCATTGGTGTCGATGTTGTGGAAGGTAACTTGAAGATGACAACGCCCATCTGCGCCATCAAAAAGAATCCCGCCACTGGCGTCAAGGAGATTATCCAGCTTGGAAGAGTGTACGTCCCTCCTTTTATTCCCAATCTCAAACACCCTTTACTAAGTATTTTCTAGTACATCCATCGAGCGCGACCATAAGCAAATCCAAGTCTGCAAAAAGGGTCAACCCTCTGTTGCCGTCAAGATCGAAGGCCCCAACCAGCCCATGTACGGACGCCACCTGGAAGAAGATGACACGCTGTATAGCGCGATCAGCAGGAAGAGTATCGACACGTTGAAAGAGTTCTTCAGGAATGACGTCAGTCAGGATGAGTGGAAGCTGTTGATTGAGCTGAAGAAGTTGTTTGACATTCAGTGAGTAAAGTGAACGATGCTAGAGGTGGATTAGAGATGGACGAGAGGAGGGAGGGGGAGAGACGTGTATGATGAATTGAAGCACATGGATGAATTGAAGCAGGTGGATGCGCATGGGCGTTTACAGCATGGTCTGGCGTTCTGCGCATATCTCCACTATACAGCGAAAAGGCTCTGTTAGTGTATATGCATTTTTTGTATTCGCACATCTCACTTCAGTAACTTCATCTGTTCGTGCATGTCCGCCCTCCCGCTCTCCCTGCCCGACCTGTTCAAAATTTCCTCGCGGATTATGATTGTGCATTTCGCATCAAGCATCTCCGGGAGACAGTACTCGACTGTGTTCTTCTCGATCATCAGTGTAACAGGAAAGAACATTTTTCTCGGACAGAAACGCGGCAGGAGCTAGGCCAAGGTCGTCGGAGCCTCCTACCATCCACTCGTTCCATCCTCCGCCAGGGTAGTCATCCCAGGTGATAAGTTTGCGTGTGCTCATGTCCCATTGCAAGAAAGCACCATTGTACCCCTTGCTGTCTCCGCTTGTTGATGGACAGCTAGAAACGCAGCGGCTCCACACAATAGTATTGCAAAACACTCCATTGCGAATCACCGATAGAGAATGTGAGGTCAGCTGCTCCTAGGGCCTGGAATATGAGCTTGTAGATGGTGTATCCCTTTGAGTGCCCCAGCGTCGCTGATCTGTACGTCGTCTGACCCCAGGCCTCTGGTTTCCTCCTTGGCTGCGTACCGCCAGCATCGCCGTAGTGTTCGATGGGATGACCGTACCCGCCAATGACGCAACATCAAGGCTGCCAGACTCGTAGATAGCGTTCCGAAGACCCGAATCATCGGCTGCGCACTTGAAGCGAAATCCGTACTCTCGGGACTCGCCGGGGGGGGGGGGGGCAGGGTGAGGGCAGTGACTGGAAGGGGTTGACAGGTTACATCCGCTCTCGACGTAGGGGTGTGCACAGAGCGTATGCAGTGCTCGGGAAGAGGGACGGCGAGGGCGTCTTTGGTGAGAATCTGCCCAAGACACCCTCGCCGTCCCTGAAGCGATGCTTGAACCCCCAAGGCCGTAGTGGTGTGGCCAGTCATCACCAGCATGGGTCCCTCGCCGTTGGGACGCTGCCAGTACATGTTAGAGCCGTATTTTCCCACAAAAGAATGGCGGTGGACAGCTTGCTCGTAGTTGTGCGTTTTGATCGTCTCCCCAGCGCGAGTTCAGCAGCAGTGGCACCCCGAAGTCTTCCAAGATCAGGCAGTTTGGGCTATCGTTCGTGACCTGGATGGTCCAGTCGAGCGGGTCGCGAGTGGGACCAGACAAGGCGTATCTTTCCCGTACAGAGAAGCCCTGGAATCCGGCGGCACTGCTTGCGTTGTCTGTGTAGATGAGTGTGATACAGTCATGCAAACTGCTTGTGGAACGGACATGTCTGGACATGCCGGAAGTCGTTGTCGCGCTTGGCTCTTCAGCTTCAGGTCTGCCGTGGAGGACCACATCTCCCAGGAACCTCGAATCCTCTACATCGAGGTCTGGTGCCTGGGCAGAGTTGAGGACGAAATTTGTGCCACACGCGTCTGCAGGGTTCCGCAGTGTCTGAATGCTGGCACGTGTGGAATCAACTTCGACGATGAAGTGGGCTTGAGGTCAGGTTGAAATGCTGTTCCATGTCGACTTAAAGCTGAACGGCTCGAGTGGCTGTGTGAATACATGCGCTCGCTGAGCGAGCAGAGTGTCCCCTAAGGTGGGAGGCACGTTCAAGCTGCTGGTCGTGATCATCGACAAGGATGCCGTAGCACATCGAATGCCATCAGGATTAGGAATTGTGAAGGAGACGTTCTCCGCAGATGTGACCATGACTGTCATATTCTCAAACAACCGTCTTGGAAAGCGCTTTGGCTATGCTATGGTCCCCCTTCAACAGCAATTCTCTGGCGTCGGTCTCTTGGGAGGTAAGCAACATCCCCCCTTTGTAAACCCCAACCGCACCCTACATAGAAGACTAGTCGGTCGTCAGGTCTGCGCAGTCATAATCTACCAACCATTCGGCCTGTCGACGCAGAAAAACGCCCTCCTAGTCCAGGCCTGTCTGCAAAATTCTATACACATCCGCTGCGCTTGGGCCTTGCTACCTCGTCGAGCGCATCGGCCGACGGAACTGCATCATCTTCGCACCCACAATCCAAACCCTCAGACTAGCATGCAACTGCAGCTTAGCCGTGGACACTCGGGGTCAGAACAACACGACTGCGTGTGCTTTCATCGGCAAGAGCTCCACACAAGTCTCTTCAATGACATACAAGACCTAACGTCTGACGCACCACAGCCGTCTTCATCGTCATCAACACCTGCACCTACTGACTCCTCTCCACCGGCCCAACCGTGGTCTACGTCAACGAGATCTTCCCCACGCACGCGCGCGAAATGGGAATCGGTAACGCTGCAGCAATTCCGATTGGCATAGCCGTCGCTCTCGGCCAGCAGTGGCCTACCGCTACGGAGAAGCTGGAACTGTATTCGTACTTCATTCTTCTGGGTACGTGTGAATTTGGCACGCTGTTTGTGTGGGGATTCGTGAAGGAGACGAAGAGGTTGAGTATTGGAGGGGTTGATGTGGTAAGCAGTAATTGGTTGGAGGAGATAAGTAAGAGGTTGTACCGACGAAGCGTAGTTGTTTGGGAAGAGGATCGTGTGGCTAAGATGGAGAGCCGGGATCATGCGGACCGCAAGAACAGCGTGCTTTGATTGAGAGGGAGCCTGAGAAAGAGGCAACATTCAAGATGGGATGCGATGTAAGTTGAGAATGACAAACACGATAGTGCCAATAATTGATCGTGAGAGTGGGATGGATAATATGCACCTCTTATCTTATCTGGAAAGCGGAAGAAGAAAAATGTTCGTGGACCGCCTATGTTTGAACGAAGAAAGAGGGGTATGGGTGTAGGGGGAAACAGATACAGACGGGGTCGTGGGAGTGAATAGGCGGTGATGGTGAAGCAAAAGTCAAGACGATGGAAAGCCACACGAGGACTGGCCGTGAGAGCAGATTCAAGAAGATGGGTCCGCCTTGGTGTTGTTGGATCTAGCCCGCAACGAGATCATGTCCGGGAGAAGTCGGAGGTTGCAGACCCACCGCGGCCGCAGCACTGACCCTTTGAACAGCTCTGAGGCTCAAAAACTCAGTGCCATCGATATCCGCTGCAGTATTGAGTAGCGCTCCTCAAGGCTGCACGAGGACTGAATGCCGTCGAGGCACATGTGTGCAATTGTTCACCGACAATCAAAAAGGAAGGCTATGAACGGAAAATGCTTTCAGCCTATGCAACTAGATATCGTATGGGAAATAGAAGTCGCAGTTCATTGTACAAGAGATGCTTCCCCCAATAAAGTTACACACACACACACACATCAACCCCCTCCCATTACGACTACTTACAACAGCAGCTCAAGAGGGTTCTCGATAGCCTTCTTCAGCTCCTTCATGAACTCGCCACCAACGGCGCCGTCAACGACCTTGTGGTCGAAGGAACCAGTGATGACAATCTGGTCGTCCCACTCCACGCTCGGTGTGCCGTCCTCGGAGATCTCACCGGGGACGGCAACCTTCTTCGTTGTGCCGATAGCAACAATGCAGGCCTGAGGAGGGTTGATGACAGCGGTGAAGCGCTCAACGGCGGCGTTCATGCCCATGTTGGAGATGGTGATGGAGCCGCCCTGGTACTCCTCGGGCTTGAGCTTGCCGTCGCGAGCGCGCTTGCCGAGATCCTTGATCTGGGCGGAGATGGACTGGAGGCCGAGGCCGTTGACGTTCTTGACGATGGGGGTCATGAGGCCGACGGGGGTGGAGACGGCGACGGAGACGTCGACGACGTTGTGCTGGCGGATGATGACCTTGCCGTCGATCTCGCGCCACGAGGAGTTGGCGGCGGGGACCTTGCGGGCGGCAACGGCGAGGGCCTTGACGAGCAGGTCGTTGACCGACAGCTTGTAGGCGCCCTCGGAGGAGGCGTTGAGGGCCTCGCGGAGCTTGAGGAGCTTGGAGACGGAGATGCTGGAGGCGACGAAGTAGTGGGGGCTCTGCTGCATCGACTCGGTGAGGCGCGAAGCAATGACCTTGCGCATGCTGGTGGCCTCTGTGTCCTCGTATGTGGCAGCGGCGGCAGGAGCACCAGCAGCAGCGGGCGTGGCCTTCTGGACGTCCTCCTTGGTGATGGCACCGCCGCGGCCGGTACCCTTGATGTTCTTCAGGGCGACGCCCTTCTCAAGAGCGAGCTTCTTGACGGCGGGCGAGTAGGCGGGCTGGCGCTGGAGATAGGTCTCGAGGCGGGCGCCGGTCGAGTCGGACTCCTGGGAGACGGGCGCGGCCGACTCGTCCTGCTTGGGAGGGGGGGCCGTCTTGGAGCCCGAGTCGGCGGGCTCGCTGGCCTCGGCGGCGTTGCCCTCCTTGGACGGCTTGTCGGCCTTCTTGTCGCCGCCGGCGTCCTCGATGGAGAATTTGTCGAAGGCGGAAACATCCTCGCCCTCCTCCACCATGACAGCGATGGGCTAGACGCATCAGTTAGCTCGCGTCCATGCTCCGACCTCAGCTGGGCCCACTCACGCTGCCGACCGCGACGTCCTTCTCGCCGGCGTCGCGGAGAATCTTGGCGATGGTGCCGTCCTCCTGGAACTCAAAGTCCATCTGTGCCTTGTCTGTCTCGATCTCGACGAGGACGTCGCCGGGGGCTATTGAGTCGCCGACCTTCTTCTGCCATGCGCCAATGTTTCCCGCCGTCATGGTGGGCGACAGCGCGGGCATGCGGATGACCGTGTGCGAAGGGTAGGCTGCGGAGAAATGCGTCAGTGTGCTGGAGGGCCGGGTGGTAGGATCAGAAGCCACTCACAGGCATAGTAGCGGGCGAGCGCTGAGAGAGCGGGAGTGCGTCTGGGCCGAGTTAGCTACCACTGCTGCCATACCGCACGCCTACGACGCGTGCAGGCGGGCTCCCCAGCTCCGCCGCGGCAGCAATCGCCGGAAACGCACCTCTGGAAGGCGCCGCGCAGGGCGATTGACCCCCTCGAGCTCAATTGAGCGCCGGCGCGGGACAGGATGGTGGTGGTGGCAGGCATTGTGTCGGGATGCCGGGGCTGCGCTCAGGTGCTGCACGGGGCGATGTGGTGGTGAGGGAGAGGACCGTCGGGGGTGTGAAAGGAGCGACGGGCGGCGGGATGGGTGGTCTCTTGCACACGGCGGCGCGGGTTGTGATGCAGGTCGAGGTGATGGTTGAGAGTCTCAGCCCAACAAAATGTGTTTAATCGGAGCCGGGAGGTTCTCTTGCTGCTTAGGCCGGGAAGGGTTAGGCGCGCGTCGGGCGGTCTGTGTGGCTTGCACGACAGCAGCTCCGACGGAGGGTCGAGCCACACTAGGTGCTTGGGGCAAGGGACACTTGGTCATCTCATGCCGAGTACGAATCTGCCCAGAACGCGATATACAGGCATTCGTTGCTGTGCGAAGATTGCAGTAGCTGGCACAATCGCAGTCCAGCATGATTGAGGGAGGAGCACCGACACCCTGAAGCTGAGACAGACAAGACTCGTGAGAGAGGTGCCTCCCCGAGTATCCGGACCATCGCGCATACGCAACCACCGAGCGACCACCATGGCCGACCACCAAGCAGCCCCGCCGGAGCAGGAAGCGAGGGACGACAGGCCACAGGAAGACAGGCCACAGGAAGACAGGCTACAGGAAGACACGCCGGCAGAAGAAGGCGGGAGTAACGGGGCAGAGGCGGCACCCGAGCAGCGCGAGCATGCGCAGACACAGACACCCGCAGAGGCAGAGGCAGAGGCAGAGGCAGACGCAGACGCAGACGCAGACGCAGAGGCGGACGCAGACGCAGACGCAGCCCCAGACGCAGCCCCAGCCGCAGAGACACGGCAGGAGCCCGCAGGCACAGAGCCGCCGCCCCCGCCCACGCCCACGCCCACGCTGAACGTCTTCAACGGCGCAGACACGCCGCGCTCGTCGGAGCAGATCTTCGACCAGCGCGTCCACGCCGACGCCCGCCCGCGAACAGACTCGCAGTCGACCGCCGCGACCACGGCCACAAGACCCTCGACGCGCAGCTCCCTTGTCTTCGTCGGCACCGCGCTGGACACAATCGCCGCCTCCAAAGACGCCAGGAAGAACAAGAAGCTCGGCAATGCCACCAGTGCCGCCCTGGCTGCCATCAAGCGGGAGGGCGACCCGGCGCGCATCAGCCCCGAGCTGCTCTTCGAGCCCCTGCAGCTGGCGTCCGAGGTGTCCAATGTGCCCGTGTCCATCACCGCCCTGGACTGCATCGGCAAGCTCATCAGCTACTCGTACTTCTCCGCGCCCTCGGAGCCCTCGGAGCCCTCGGAGCTACAGGGCGAACCCAGCCAGGGAGCGCCCCTGATCGAGCGCGCCATCGACACAATATGCGACTGCTTCCAGGGCGAGGCTACACACCCAGACGTGCAGTTGCAGATTGTGAAGTCGCTGCTCGCAGCTATCCTGAACGACAAGATCGTGGTCCACGGAGCGGGCCTGCTCAAGGCGGTGCGCTTGACCTACAACATCTTCCTGCTCTCCAAGTCGAGCGCAAACCAGCAGGTTGCACAGGGAGCTCTGACGCAGATGGTCGGCACCGTCTTCGAGAGGGTCAAGGCGAGGCTGGCTGTCAAAGAGGCACGAGTCAATCTGTCGCGTGCCTCGCTGAACGAGAAGGATCGGTCAGACGAGAGCTTAGAGCAGGAAGACGAGGAAGGCACACCGGACGTCAATGACTCAGGTTCAGGCTCACGCTCACGCTCACGCTCACGCTCACGCTCACACTCACGCTCGTCCGGCCAGGACGGCGAATCAGAGGAGCCCAGTGACAGGGCAGTGGACATGCACACCGGACCAAAGATTACCCTCCAAAGCTTCGAGAACAACATGAGCTTCAACGACGACCGGATACACGACAACGCGCCCACGTTAGTCACCCGCATAAAAGGGAAGCCCAGCTCGCGGCAGGTCTCTGGTGCAGACACATCCACTCCACAGACCGGCACGGATGAGGAGGAAGAAGACGAAATCTTCGTCAAGGACGCATACCTCGTCTTCCGCGCCATGTGCCGTCTGAGCACCAAGGGCCTCTCGGTAGACCACGCCCTGGACGTACGGTCGCAGGGCATGAGGTCGAAGCTGCTATCGCTGCACATGGTGCACACTATCCTCCACAACAACATCGCAGTCTTCATCTCGCCATACGCCACGATCAGGAGTGGCAGCGGCGACGAGCCCACCAGCTTTGTACAGGCCATCAAGCAATACCTTTGCCTCAGTCTGAGCCGGAACGGTGCAAGCTCGGTCAAGCCTGTGTTCGAGGTAGCGTGTGAGATCTTCTGGCAGATGCTGAAGTATCTGCGCGTTATGCTCAAGAAGGAGGTGGAGGTGTTCTTGAAGGAGATCTATCTTGCCACACTAGACAAGCGTGCAGCTCCTGCCTTCCAGAAGCAGTACGTCTTGACAATTTTTGGCCGGCTGGCTGCAGACCCAAGGGCGTTGGTCGAGGTGTACCTAAACTACGACTGCGATCGCACTGCGCTCGACAACATGTACCAGCGCGTTGTGGAGCATCTGTCGAAGATCTCCAGCAATCCTGTCACAATCACCCCCATGCAGCAACAAGCGTACCAAGACCACCGAGAGAAGCAGTCAAAACAGATGGACTGGCAGACTCGGGGGACACTACCACCTTCGCTCACCACCGTGTCGATGAACTCGGCTAGTGAAGCGGACGGTGCATACCCACAAGAGTACGCGATCAAGCAAGAGTCTCTCGAGGCTCTTGTGGAGATCCTGCGGTCGCTCGTTGACTGGGCGCAGCAGTCTCTGCCTGAGAGCACAAAAACACAGACACAAGACTCCAGGCTATCACTAGACGACCTGAGAGTCTCGATAGACGCGCGAACCCTCGCCGATTCACCGGCGGCTGGCGCGGACTCCGGCACAGTAACACCTCTCGCAGAGGACGACTACAGCTCACTCGAGAAAGCGAAACAGAGGAAGACCGCCATGACAAACGCGGTACGACAGTTCAATTACAAGCCTAAGAAGGGTCTGAAGGTCCTGATCAAGGATGGCTTCATCTCTTCCGAGTCCCCGGAAGACATTGCTCGTTTCTTCCTCGACAACGACCGGTTAGACAAGGGTGCGCTTGGCGAGTTCCTCGGCGAAGCTGACGCCGAAAACATCGCCATTATGCATGCATTTGTCGACTTGATGGATTTTACCAAGACTCGATTCGTAGATGCGCTGCGCCGTTTCCTCCAGAGCTTCCGGCTTCCTGGTGAAGCGCAGAAGATTGATCGTTTCATGCTGAAGTTTGCTGAACGCTACATGACCGGCAACCCGAACGCGTTCGCCAACGCTGACACTGCCTACGTTCTTTCCTACTCTGTGATCATGTTGAACGTCGATCAGCACAGCAAGAAGATGAAGGGCCCTCGCATGACGCCGGAAGACTTCATCAAGAACAACCGCGGCATCAACGATAATGCGGACTTGCCGGAAGATTATCTCCGTGCCATCTACGACGAGATCGCGCACAACGAGATCGTCCTCAACACCGAACAGGAGGCTGCGGCAGACAAGGGCCTGGTTGCTCAACAACCTGCTGGAGGCCTTGGCCTTGCGAGCATAGGTCAAGCGCTGACAGGTGGTGCGCGAGACCTGCAAAGAGAAGCCATTGCACAGGCTTCCGAAGCAATGGCGAACAAGACCGAGCAGTTGTACAAGCAACTCCTCCGAGCTCAGCGCAGGACCGCTGCTACTCTGCCAGTGTCAAAGTACATCCCCGCTTCGTCATCGAAACACGTCGGTCCCATGTTTGAAGTGACCTGGATGCCGTTCCTCATGGCCCTCTCTGGCCAGGCTCAGGATCACAACATCGAGATTGTGCGTTTGTGTATTGAGGGCATCAAGCTGGCGATCCGGATATCCTGCCTCTTCGATCTGGAGGATGCCCGTCAGGCCTTTGTGTCTTTCCTCGCACGATTCACCAACCTCTACAATTTGAACGAGATGAAGGCCAAGAACATGGAGGCGCTAAAGACACTGATCGAGGTCGCGCACACAGAGGGCAATTTGCTGAGAGAGTCTTGGCGCGAGATTCTCACGTGTGTCTCACAGTTGGATCGTTTCCAGCTAATCTCGGCTGGCATCGACGAGCGCGCGGTACCTGACGTCCTGAAGTCGAACACAGGGTCACAGTCGAAGAAGAATCTCAACGTCCCTGGCAACCGCCGGCGACAATCCCATGTCAACAGCGTACACTTCTCGGCGGATGTAGCGGAAGAGAGTCGCTCCACAGACATCGTCCGGGGAGTAGACCGTATCTTCACCAACAGTGCGAATCTGTCTGGTGAGGCGATTGTCGACTTCGTCAAGGCACTGGTCCAGGTTAGTTGGCAAGAAATTCAGTCGTCAGGACAAAGCGAGTCGCCACGGACCTACAGTCTGCAGAAGCTGGTCGAAATCAGTGGATACAACATGACCCGTGTGCGATTCGAATGGACCAACATCTGGCAAGTACTGGGCGCCCACTTCAACGAAGTCGGCTGTCATACCAACACGAACGTCGTATACTTCGCTCTCAACTCGTTACGACAGCTGTCCATGAAGTTCATGGAGATCGAAGAGCTTCCTGGATTCAAATTCCAAAAAGACTTCCTAAAGCCCTTTGAGCACATTATCAACAACGCCAGTGTTGTCTCGGTCAAGGACATGGTCTTGCGCTGTCTGATCCAGATGATTCAAGCACGCGGCGAGAACATCCGCTCTGGCTGGAAGACCATGTTTGGCGTCTTCACTGTTGCCGCCCGGGAGCCTTATGGTAGGTCAACCAAAACACTTCATAGCAACTTCAACCACTAAACGTTACACAGAGGGCATTGTCAACCTAGCATTCGAAAACGTCACACAGGTGTACAACACCCGCTTCGGTGTCGTCATCTCCCAGGGCGCGTTTGCAGATCTGATCGTCTGTCTGACCGAGTTCTCGAAGAACTACAAGTTCCAGAAGAAGTCACTACAGGCAATCGAGTTGCTGAAATCGTCGGTGCCGAAGATGCTGAGGACGCCAGAGTGCTCACTGTCTGCTCGTGCTGGCTATCTCAAGGAGTCCGAGAAGGGCTCCTCCATCCCCAAGCAGCCCACTCATCAGACACAGGAAGAGCAGTTCTGGTTCCCTGTGCTCTTCGCCTTCCACGATGTTCTCATGACTGGCGAGGATCTGGAAGTGCGCTCAAGAGCATTGAGCTACCTGTTTGATACGCTCATCAGCTATGGCAGCAACTTCCCACGCGAGTTCTGGGACATGCTCTGGCGGCAGCTGCTCTACCCCATCTTCATGGTTCTCAAGTCGAAGTCGGAGATGACCAAGGTCCTGAACCACGAAGAGCTGTCCGTCTGGCTCTCGACAACGATGATTCAAGCGCTTCGCAACATGATCAAGCTCTTCACACATTTCTTCGATTCACTAGAGTACATGCTCGACCGCTTCCTCGACCTCCTGGCGCTCTGCATCTGCCAGGAGAACGACACCCTAGCCCGCATCGGCAGCAACTGCCTGCAACAATTGATCCTCCAGAACGTCCAAAAGTTCAAGCCAGAACACTGGAGCCAAATCGTCAAAGCCTTCGTCGACCTCTTCCACCGCACCGAAGCCTCCGCACTCTTCTCGGCCGCCACATCCGGCTCCAGCGCCCCCACCCCTCTCAACGGCACACGAAGCACCTCCGACGACGCAAAATCCATCGCCGAATCCACCAATATCAACCTCGAAACCGCGCCCACCGAGACTTCCACCGAGCCCTCCAACGGTCTCGGCATCAACGGCCTCGACAGCCCGCACCGTCCCTCGCTCGTCACGGAGTCCACAGCCGGCGACGTGCCTACGCGGCAGACAAGCGACCTAGAGGACTACCGGCCTGAGGAACATTCGCTGCAACAACCCCCAGTTGTCGTTACCGCTGCGCGCCGCCGCTTCTTCAACCAGATCATAACAAAGTGCGTCCTGCAACTGCTCATGATCGAGACCGTGCAAGAGCTCTTCGGCAACGAACTCGTCTACTCAAATATTCCCTCCGGCGAACTGCTGCGGCTCATGGCCGTGCTGAAGAAGAGCTACCACTTCGCCAAGCGCTTCAACGCCGACCGCGATCTGCGGTCACGACTGTTCAGAGAGGGGTTCATGAAACAGCCGCCGAATTTGCTGAAGCAGGAGAGTGGAAGTGCGAGTGTGTATGTTGGGATTTTGTTCAGAATGTACCACGACACATCCTCCGACCGCGCCGCCTCGCGCTCCGAAACCGAAAAAGCATTGATACCGCTGTGCGAGGATATCATCCAATCTTACATCGAACTCGATGAGGAGACGCAGCAGAGGAATATCGTTACCTGGCGTCCCGTCGTCGTCACTGTCTTGGACGGGTACGCCAATTTCCCTGACGCGGAGTTCGAACGGCTCACAGATGTGTTCGCTCCTCTTGTGGTGGGGTTGCTGGGCACGGAGATGGCGAGTGATGTCCAGAGGGCTGTGCAGGCGCTGGTTATGAGGATTTTTGAAAGGAAGTTGGGGACTAGGCCTGTCAAGCTGATGGGGCCCGATGACAGGCGCAGAGGCAGTGCGGTGGGTAGTCCGGAGGTTGGACGAACGCCAAGGACGAGATAGGAGTTCGACCTGGCGAGTTGTGGGATAAAGAGGCTGTGAAACGATTACTCCGGTTGGGTGAAACGATTACTCCAGTTGAGGCAGCACAGTATTCAAACCAAGGAGACTTTGTCAGCTCGCTGAGCTCGGTCTCTTGTTTTCTTCAAAAAGTGGTTGTATACTATAAGTGTTCACGTGGTTCAAAAGCACCGGACTGGTGTTGGAGCATGGTGTTGGGGTGTAATGAAGTATGTTTGTCGCTCACACTTGCCATTTTTCCAAGCCAAGAAGACCCTGTAGTCTCCAGGCGCAGCTGGATTCACATTTGAGACCAAGTCGGGACTCGAGTCAAGTGGAACTACTTAGTCACAAGAAAACTTTTGTCGCAGTTCTTAAGCAACCAACCGATGTAACGATTTCTAGCTTTTCCCGCAATAATAGATCATCAGTGTACTGGAGGGGTCCAGTATTCCACTGTGCTACGAACTGTAGCGAAATGCCAAATTCAACATGTCAAGAAGTCGTCAGTGTACCCATGCCGTATTCCAAGAATTTGGTATACGGCGGACGCAATACGCTATACGATTGGTTGACTAAGCCACATTAGGACACTAGCATCTCTAGTGTTCTCTCGGTATGAAGCACTTGTTCCTCAAGATACACCGTTCCATTCCGTAGTATCACCTCCATCGCACAAAACGACCTGCTCCGTACCAAAATATCTATGTTGTAACGTTAAATGTAACCTCATATTGTTCTTGACGTCGCGCGGGCAAGGTTCATCTGCTTTACGCCATCCCGTCTTCCAAGGAACCTGAACTGAGCAAAACACATAACCGCCCTCCCATTATTCTTCAAAAACCTCAGCTGAATTCAAGTCAGCCGTCAAACGCCATCATGTATTTTCTTGCGATCGCTCTAGCGGTTCAAATCGTGGCATCCGTCACAGTCCCGGGAAACCCTGGTTTAGTCCAGCAACAAACAGATACTCCAAACACCTATCGTTCTGGGCAAGATCAGGACTACATACCATCCTCACCATCACCAGAGCCTATCGAAGTCCTCGAGCTATCCTTGCCACCAGTCGCTCCCACTCGTAACCCCGGGTCATGTTCCATCGACATCAACCCACGCAGGACAGGCTGCATTGCACGCGACCTACAGAGGCAAAAGTTCCAATCTGGAGATTTCACCCCAGACGGAACGCACGTCGTTGTGAATGTCGAGTTTGTTGGTGCTCCAGCTTCCCCGGATCCAGCAAGCATCTACACCGGTGAGCAGTTGATCCTCATCAAAGCGGACGGGACCAACTTCACGAACGGCGATACGTGGAAATGCCTCAGTTGCGGTGTGCCAGCTGAAAACGCTCGAGAGCTGCAGCCCGAACGAGATTACCCACACGTCTTTCGCCGCGGCACAAAAGCAATCTGGGGTCACAATATTCTCGACTGCGATGGCGAGCAACTGAGCAGTTCAGCCTGCACGCCCGACCATATCCACATCTACCCAATCCACTGGCCAGGCACCAACAGCACTCCGCGAGAGCTGCGCGTTCACCCAGATGACACGCACATCGGCTGGAGTTCCTTCACCGCTGGCGGCCAATTCGCATACTTTGGTCGTCTCTCCTTCAACGCCTTGCCAACCTCCGAGCCCCTCGTTCCCCGTTACGACCTAGTCAACGTAAATCTCCTCGTAGATCCTACACGCGCGACTCCCCTCAGCACAAACGGGACCCACCTCACCATCCACCGCGACGCCATCACAGTCGGCGAACTCCGCGGCTTCAGCGGCTCGGGCGACGAGATAACGTACATCGGCTACCCTTCGGAGTCCACGAACATCGATCTCTACGCCGTACATGTGCAGACGGGGGTTGTGCGGCGTCTGACGAGCCATCCCGAGTACGCGGACCCGATCTCCTTCTCGGCAGACGACGAGTGGTTCGTCACGATGGACACGCGCGGAAGCGATCGGCAGATGTGGATGGCCGGTCTCCGAGGTATACCGCCTCTCATCGATGTGGTAGCTGTTACGGCGGCGGCGAGTACGAGAAACAATGGCGCGCGCCGCTTCTTCCAGCCCGTTCTCCTCGACCGGCACGGTGACCGCGGAAATTACTTCGGACAACAGGTCAACGCCGCCGGTAACGGGACAAGCGGTGCTGTTGACGATGTAAACTGGAATGGGCGCGCGGATCCAGCGTTTTCGCCCGACGGGACGAAGATTGTGTACTGGCAAGCTCTTGTAAGCGCGCCGGCTTGTGGGGGTGAGAATATGCTGAAGTGCCCTGAGTCGACAGCACAGGGCGGGAGGCAGTATCGTGTTATGCTTGCGAAGCTGGAGAGTCGGGAGCCGGTTGTGCCGAAGATGGTGTATAAGGTTCCTGACTATTTGCCGTGGGCGACGAAGTTTATACCGGGCGAGGTTCCGACGTCTCCGCTTGTCGTCGAACCGGGTACTTACACGCTCAATAGCAAAGTATCTGGGCACGCACAGATCCACTTCTTTGGCGACGAGCACATCGATCGCATTGCAGTCATCTATACTGACTACTCCGATGACGGGGACTGCGTTCTAAATGGCTACGAGGATGTCACAGTCTCTATCACGCCTCCCAAGGTCTGGGAGAACACATTGAGATGGTACTCAAATCTTGTACAAACGCGAGATGGAGTGGTAACCGGCACGAAGACAACAGGTCCGGGCGGGTTGCATCTGAAGATCGATGCAATGACGAATATCCTCGAAGCGAATGGGACGCTGACGACGACGGTTGAGGGGCGAAGATATGAGCAGCCGCCGAACGGGACTTAGTAGCACTTCCTAGTACTTAGTAGCACTTCCTAGTACTTAGTAGCACTTGGTGAGAAAACCACCTTGTTATAGGGGCAAAAGACTGTTTTCAATTGAGTGATAGCGCGAGAAAAGTCTCTCGGTAGGTATCTTTGCCATATCCTACGCCAACAGTCAAATTATTATGAGACCAAAGGTCAGACATCGCCGTATGCCGCCTGGAGCGCAACGTTTCCAACAGGAAGTAGTACTGCTGCTGATTGGCTTGGTTAGCTAGGATACTGCCTAAAAGTAGGTGAACTACTTACTGTGGGAATGATTTGGGAGCAAAATACTGCTCGTAGCAGTAGGTACTGTTGCAGGAATGTTCTAATGCTTGTAGCTTGTTTTTGATCAAAGAATCAAAGTACACGTCAAGCTGGCTTACTTGCTTCTGCCGTTTGCTCTTTGCGTTTGTAAGTAGATGGAGACCGACCTCATTGGTGAGGGCATTAGTGAGCGGACTATAGTTGAAGTTATCAGAAGCCATCTTGTTGTTATTACAGAGAAGTCAGATGAACTTTTGGATGCAATCCTTCAGCTTGAGGCAGCACAGCATCATAAGATAAAATGAATGCCAGTGGACACGGCCATCTTGACAAAGTTGCAGAGTATTGAAAGTATATAGAGGGTCGTCCTCATTAACTGCCTCTTTCTGTACACTTTTGAACAGCTTGTGGCGCGCTTGTGGGATGCACACACTGCATTGACAAAGTTGTGCATCTTGCCTACAACACCAAGCTCCCTCTCCCTTTGCTCAATCCATGCTCGTATATTGTAGCTTTGACCGCAAGGTTGATTATATGGTCAGCACAGCGTATGCGGTGGTCTGCCGTGATGATGATGTCAGGATGTTGATTGAGGCCCCTAATGGATTCGCCATCATTGCTGGTTGCATTATTGCCCACAAAGCAGTGGAACCTTTGAGAAATCTCATAGGAATCAAAAGTGTCGAGTACAAAGAGCAATTGGGCAGCCCCAGTATGGTCTTCATAGAGGTAGTTGAAGCAGATCAATATATCCCCTCTGTTTGAACTCTGCATCTAGGATCTTATCATCAGCTTCCCTGTACAGCAGGCAATGAGGACTAGTGTTGAGCTTATTCTGACTTGTCAATGAAATGGGCAACAACACCAAGGAAGCTAAGATGGTTGCATAAGGTCCCCACATCAACACTGACACTGATCTTGTTCTTTGTGGCCAGCAAAAGCTTCCTAATTTCCTCTTTTCTTTCTTCCAGAGTGCTGACAATGTACTTGCTCATTGTACTCACTGAATTGAGCAGGCTCTTCCGGTTCATGTAAGTATTCCATGTAACTCTGATGACACTGCATTCAAAAAGCTCACGTCCTTCAAGATCACCCAGTTGACCAAGGTGCTCTGTGAAGTCTCCTCCTACCATGGAGAGTAAGATATTACACTGCCACTGCCTGCTACCTTTGCAGCTTCAAATGGTGACAAGAAGGATGGACAAGATGGGGTCTCTGGCAGCAGGCTTGTATATGGATCAATGCGGTGAGTCTTGATCAAGTGCTCAACAATATGGCGAGTGCCACATATAGCTTTGGCATCATTGATCTTGCGATTGAGATGGCACTGCTTGCAAAGCCGGAGCTTTATTGCTTGCATGTTGTCATCCAGGTACTCCAACTCCACACCGTACTGCCAGATTGGCGAGGGCTCCCTATTGCCCTTCAGCGCACTGTTGTGCCTCACTTTGTAACCCAAACGTGCTGTCAAAAGCGTTGTGGCGTGGGCCGCTGTGGTATACTGATAGCTACAGTAAACGATAACGTATGACTATCGGGTCGATGGAATACTGCGCTAAATTGCTATCTGGCTGGGAGATGACGAACCTATACCTGACCTCAAGCCAGTGACCTGTTACACACGAGACTAGTCTGTCGGGCGGACAGTCAGACCTTGTACAGACCAACCAATACCGCAACAAAAGCCTCTTAGCGTTGAGGTAAACATGCTTAAAATCTACCTCAGACTGCTTGCCAACAACACCAAGATTGCCCTTGGGCCAGGCATGAGATTGCTGCTCAGCCACTGGGCTTGAGGCTGATGACGAGGCTGACGCAGAGGCACAAGCTTCGGAAAGCCGTTTGGAGGCAGCAAGATAGAATGTGGAAGCAATGGGGCTGGCAGCAGCCAACGAGGTGCAAGATTGGCAGTTCATACTGTAGGCAAGAGTATGTTTCAAAGATGGGATAAGGGTTCATCAACTGGGCTTTCAACTTCTTCGTTTCCATGACCTGGCCAGTCTTCAGCAGTAATAAGGGAATGACGACGGTTGGGGCCTTTGCATGGTATGCCGCCTGGTGTATTATTGGGTGGTGGATGATACTGCTCTTTGTCCCGGAAACGAGGGACTTGGCTCTCGAACAGCCCGATCAGGTCTTCTACAAACACCGCTGGCCATGTAAGTCACGGCTTGACAGAACTGAAGTGGTTGGTTCAGTGGAGTCGAAAAGGTTTTCCAGAAAACTACAGGAGCCGATGGCCAGTCTTCCTGCCTAATGAAGCACTTACAAGGATTCGCGACGACAGGAACGACGAAGGATCTGATGAAGAGATGGAATTCAACCAAAGAAGCCCCATCTCGGCAAGAAGAAGCCATCTTGGCAATTGATTTCGCGTGTGTACAGTTACCTCTGGGGATGTCCAGTAGATATCAGCGCTCTTTTATAGACCCGAATAGACCATGTACATAATTCCTTGCAGTAAAAGATGGGTTCAGGTTTGTTCCTTCTACATCTTATAGGACCGCACGACTTCTACGGCGGTTGTTATATACGAATACGTTATGTAGCATTTTCGGTGAAAGCTTTCGTTGCCTAATCATTATGATCCACACTTCTTCTCAAAGTGGCCCTACTCGCATTGGTACGAAGATGCCACCGCCGGATCGCCGCCCTTATAAATGGACGACAGCGGGTACAAGCACAACTCCTGCTTCCAGATCGTCCCATTCACTGTGCGACTCGCAGCCAACGTCTGCGGTACTTCATCATCCTCCACCCAAGAGACCAGTGCAGCCAGAGGATCAGTTGGCGCAGCACCCGCACCTCCCCTGCAATGCTCGACGCCTGGCGCTGAATAAAAGCGATAAAAATCAGTCGCATTTGCATCCAAGCTGAGTACATGCTCGTAGTAACTGACAGTGCCGTTGAAGGGGATCAACTGGTCGGCCATACCATGCCACGTGATCATCTTTCCTCCCGAGCTCTTAAATTCAGATAGGTCAGGATCGCTGGTGCCGATGATTGATGTGTACTCTTGTATTGAAGCATGGAAGGCTGCGTCCCATCCAGTTTGGGTATAGTTGTATGGGTCGAAGCCGGGGTTCTTCTGGATGAAGAGTCGGTGCCATTCTGTCGTAATCGCGAACGGTAATCCAGTGCAGTTGCCGCCACTCGAGTCGCACGTGGTACCTGCTATCCCGCTAAAAGGGGAGCCCGGAGCAATACCAGGCCATTGCAGTTTCCCCACCGCATTCGTGGCACCTGTCCAGGTGAGCTTCGCGATTTCCGCGGCCTCTTTCGAGATGGTCCCTGTTACGTTGCTGCAGGCGTACGGCTGGCCAACAACAGTACTGGGATCGAAGGTGCACAGGCCGGTCAGACCAATAACATCATCCTTGAGTCCATCAAGTTCGTCGCAAGCGCTCGTAGCTGCAGCAGTGATGGTATCGAGCTCACACTGAGGTGGAAAGTACCCAATCTCGTGCATGATCCACTGAGGCCAGAACATAGTGGGAATGAACTCAGCCCAACTGACGCCTGGTGCCTGTGCCAGGATACCATCATAAGCGTCCGGGTACCTTTGTGCCATCATGAGACCTTGCCGACCTCCAGTGGAACAGCCGGACCAGTATGATTTCGTGATAGCCTTGCCATAGTAGGCCTCTGTCAGTTGCTTGCCAAGAACAGTCATATCATTGAGCGCTACAGAAGCGAAGTTTTGCAGGGCATACAAGTTGACGTTGCCAGGGCTCAGGAGCGCCCACGAGTCAGTCGCCTGGCTAAGAGCATCGTGACCTCCATCTGTTGAGACAGCCGCGTAGCCTTGCGAGATGGCTGGGACCATCTCAGACGGGAACCCAGTGACCCAGCCGCCGCCTCCTACGCCTTCGAACCTTCCATTCCAAGTGCTGGGAAGCCCAAGCCAGACTTTGACAAGGTCGTTCTGGCCCGGATGCGTGTAGGTGAGTGTAACATTACAGAAGCTGATAGCCGTGGACTCAAGTGTCGATTCATAGGCATCGACAATCAGGATGGAGGCTCCAGGAATGCTCGGCGTGAGGAGCGCGCTAGCTGTACAGTTCGATGCGGTAGGGGCGATAAGCGCAGAAAGAACAGGAGAGGGAAGGAGCAATAGCAGCTGGCTCTTGAGCACCATGATATCTAGGGCGTGTTCGGAGACAATGGGCGCCGCGAAGGGGTACTGTGGTTGACCGTACCCCATTTATACATAGTGTCGGATGAACAGCGGCCCTGACCGTGGCACCTGATGATCTGCGTGACATCCAAGTTCCTTCCACAGAACACTGGATTACAAAGGACCTTTGACCACAATGGGAAAGGCTAAATGGAGTCTGCCATCATGCTTGTGACTCCGCCGAGCAAATTCCGCTTTTGATGACCGGTAATTGTTAACGGAGGTTCTAGAAGCAGGTAACAGAAAGTATCCGATGTGCGATGTAGGTTATTTGTCGACCATGCAGGTGCTAGCCTCGTTACTCGGCCGGTTATGCTTGCCGCATCTGTACCCGCAATTCCCTGCCTTCCGATTTGCTTGCTTCGAGCTTACCGGTTAATGTTCTCCTTGGGTGGAACTTACTGTGCACATAACAACTACATATATGTCAGACTCGTCAATAAATGGTTCTTGTTGGCACGGAGTTTACATTGATGAGCAGGATTGAGAGGTATCGAGAGCTTTGGACGTTTAAGTAACAGTGGTGGACCTCGTCGAGTGGTTTGAGTCGTGAGCGTGATTCGAGTAATTTTCTTGATATGTAGAGTTGTACATCATTGCGGGCGGTGTCACGGCGTCGACATGATGTATCGCAACGTCTCCACTTTGGTGCAGACCTTGGGCATGCGCCGTGACACTACATTTGTCAGCTTTGTTGAAGGTATGGTAGCCTGTAGACTGTACTTACCTCGTGGACCGATGTTCAGGGGGATAGCTTGATCGTTTGAATGTTGCACCTTCAGGGACACTCTGCGACTCAGACACTGACCCATAGTTGATCTCTCACTACCGTGTCCGTGCTCGCAATGCGCATGCGCCGCAACGCGCACCATCAACACTTACACCACCCATAGAAAAATGAGGCTCTACAGCCACACACAAAGGCTATCGCAACTAGATTTTTTTGGTGGAGTGATCTATAGACCTATACAACAAAATCTGCTACCAAAACTTGCGTGGCTGAAGTATTTTGCGGCCTCGGCTGTTGAGTGTTGGTGCAGGTGCTGAGGGCTGCTCATGAGCAAAACTACCACTCCGCACAGCTGCAGA